>NC_045746.1:12976673-12987535 GCF_008692095.1 Etheostoma spectabile
TTACTTTTTTACCAGTTTACAGTTGCTTTTACTGTTATTTTACCACCACCTCGTTTCAGATTGTATATTGATGAGGTTATCTAATAAATCTGGTACTGAAGATTTCTTTAAACCCATATGAATGAATTTCTTTCTTGTGTTGTTTTTCGAATAGAATTGAATAGATCTTTATTGTCATTGTTTTCAACAATGAAACAAAGTTTAGCAGTTCTCAATATGACAGTTAAATTATAAACAAACAAAAATATAAATATGAAATAACAACAAAATAGAAAATTATATAAATAGTAAAATATAACAATCAAGATAATTAAACAGAATGATGGTGGCACAATATTTCCTACAGCTGAATACACAGATTGACTGATGCTAGATTTTGTAACCCAGTCAGTCGACATGCAGTAGCGCATCAAGCATAAGCGGTGTGAGGACAAGATAGGGGATTAAGCTCACAATATAACCATATTACTGGAGAAGAATTATACATTTTGCCAGGACAAAGACAGGAACTCACACAAAGGCCTTATTGTGTCAGATGTTACAGTCAAGAAGCTCCAAATTAAGCCCATTATAAAGTGCAATTGGAACTTTATTTCAAGTAATGATGAATTAAGTGAGGTGTTTACTGAACTCCCAGGGGTGAGATTTAGTCATGCACCTACAATTAGACGAGATAGGAGTAACTTAACAGCTCCTAAACAGGACATGTAACATTGACAACCCAGGGGTAATATTATGTGATAATGGATACTACCATGGAAATGTGGTGAAAAGCAACATTAAAAAAAACATTTAAATGATCCCTCTAGTGGTTAAACTATGAATTAGCATTAAGTGTATTCAACCTTGATGCAGGCCAATGAGTCACAGGTAACTGGTGGTTCATGAAGTTACGACAAAAAAAAAGGAGATGTTTGCAGTTCTATTTCCCCAACATAGCCACCGTAACGCATGCATTAGCACCTACAGGCACTTATATCACTTATAATGTTCAGAAAAACACTTTATCATTTAAAATTGTTGACCTGTAACGCCATCCCAAATAAACCCCATAAATGTAACCTGCAGCTCACATAAGAAAATATAACTCAGTCCCTCACAATTTTATCTGAACTCAACAAAAAGGACGGTGTCGTAGTCTAAAATGCAACTACATGAAACTGAATAACTAGGATACAGTGTGGGGTGAATAAAGAGTGAAATAGTGACAGAAGAACAGAGATAGAAAGCAGAATAAACAGAGAGAAAAAGACAGATTTCCCCCTCGTTCATCATTGGGCAAAGAATGAAAGGATGATTTAAAACTCGTCAGTCAGAGGGATAGAGGCAAGAAAATGTAAGAGGGTGATATAGGGAAGGAGAGAGAGAGAGTTGGGGAAATAAAAAGGAGAGAGAGAAGGGAGGAAGATAAGGAGAGAGAAAGAAAGAAAGAAAGAAAGAAAGAAAGAAAGAAAGAAAGAAGAAAGAGAGGGAGAGACAGTGAGGAGACAGGGGTAAAAGAGAGACTTCTAATTATGCTGACTACCAGACCGAAACTGAGTGACACACACACACACACACACACACACACACACACACACATACACACACACACACACAATGCCTCCTCCACAGCCCTGACCCTGCTGTCATTTACTACACCTTTTGTTACCCACACCCCATACAAACACATACAAAGTGTGGCTGTACTGAAAAAGAGTGTACAGTATGCCTCTCTGTATTCATTTAATATTACTGATTATTTTCAGAAAATCTGCTAAGGACGGAGCGGTTCAATAAAAATAAAAAGAACAGGCCAATAAAAGAACAGGTGGGGGTCACTCAACTGTAATTCCACAAACCAACACATGCTTGTGTTGGATGTGAAAAGAAGTAGTAAACTTATCAATATTTTGGCAATATCATGAAACTGCATCACCTCTTGGAATTCATAAATTCAGCTAATTCACCTGATTCACCTGTCACAGTCTACAGTGCATGTGTATTTAATACTAAACGGACTTTGGGCTGAGTCTTACTTTAAGCAAGGCATTTTCCCCTAAAGACTTAAATAGAGATGCTAATTGGCAAACAGTAAAAGATTTGTGGTTGGACTGTGCAGCTCCCAGGTGTGAATATATGCACTGGTACTAATGAGTAACAGGGTTTAGCTTGAAAAGAGCGTGCATGCTCAGCAAAACCTTCCCTGGATAAAAGAAGCTTAAAGACAAAGAAGAAAATCTGCTTCTTGAATTGAGTGGATTTAATGAACCCTGGACTGCAATATAGGCTTGATCTCTTTCCTCAAAGCAATATCTCATCTTGAATGTCTGAGATAATACACTGCAGGAAAAAAAGCACAAGCTTAACAAGTGGCTTATGCCGGCACTTGTCACATAATTTTCAAGACAGTCCAGTTTTTACAGTACAGTAAAGTTTTCTAAAAATGTAGTCAGGGCCACTTTTATGACGTTAATAGCACATCATCAAAGCTCTGTGTAACCGCTGCTACTAAACAACACAAGTTGACTGGCCTTGCTGTGTGGAGTTTCCAAGAACAAGTCCAAAATTTGCCAGTAGAATGAATGAATCTGTTTGGGTTGACCCTGTGACCCGTGCAGGGTATTTTACAGCCTGCATTAGGTAGCAATGAGTCTTTCTCAATTTCGCTGGGTCAAAAAATGTAGGCCCTACATCAGCTTCAATTATATCAGTTTATTGGTGCAACAGGGGAGCAGCTGCAAAGGGCTGTAGCAATAAAACACAGAGTAGTCAAGCAAAAAAGGTGGCCAAATACATAATAGCTTGTATCGTGGTGCACTGTGAAAAAAAAAAAAAAAAGACTGCTGCGGATAAAACTTTCCAGAATTGTAAAATCCTTCCTCAAAGGATTGTACATTGTGCAGTGTCTTTGCTTCAGACGAGACTTCAAAATGGATTCTGGTTTGCCTTCTCAACCTGTAGCAACACACCCTACGGCCCCTTAGGTTTTTTGATGCAGCAGTATGTGCCCTTAGGCAGAAGGCTAATGCATGCTTACAGACTCCAGCTGCCTCAAGCCTTTAACGACAGTGAGTGAGACAACATCATGGGTATAATAATTCAAACCAAACCACAATTGATGTATATATAAAAAAGCCTGCCATTGCCATACAGTAAGATAATGTGACTTTCAACATCCTGATATAAGCTTGATGATTTTGAGGGGGCGAAATCAATTACTAAGCTTGTCATTTTCCACCGGGAGACTTGTGATCAATATAGCCATTTCCACATGGTGCTGACTGCTAAATGAGGAAACAGTACAATTACTCTATTCTTCATTTGAATGGGACCCACAGTACCCCCTCAAGGTTGCTGGGCGTCCCCAGCTCCTACTTGCGAGGCCAGCAATGTCTCCGTATGACACATATCTGTGTGGGTGTGCCCAAATCTTGTAATATAAAATATTACTCTTATCCTCAGCACTGTAGTGACATCACACCAATCCAACACTGAGAAAAATATGCTTTAAATCCCTTCCATCTCTCTGCCTCTCACACTCTCTCTCTGTGGTTTCCATTTGTCCGTCTCTCTTTCATCTCTCTGCCGCTCTCTCTTCCTTTCTCTTTGCCTCTGCCTCTCCCTGGAGACATCAGTGATACCAGATTCTGTTAAAGGGCTATTCTTCTAATCTCGTAGACTCTCATTAATGATTAAAGAATGGCTTTCCCAGTGGAACAAACTGACCAATCGAATCATTGTAGATAGACAAACCATCCAATCAATATTCAGATCACAGCAGCACTCAAGCAATATGAGATGCGTATAATGTGCGCAAGCATGTGTGTGGACGAGTGCAGTGTTAGTTCATTTAAATGAGCTGTCCGTGTTTCTGAAAAAATAATGGTATTAATTTTCTTGAGGTGGTTTTGGAAGCGAGAAAGAAATAAAGATGGAGGAAATGGACAGGAAAGGGTGGTGGTGGGCTTGGGGGGTGACAGAGTGACAGAAAGGTAGACACACTAAAAGCAAGAAAGGGTGACCAAATGAAGAGTGGAGTGGCGGGGGCAGACGGGGAGAATGAAAGAAGAAAGAGAGATAGCAAAGGGAAAATGCAATAGATAGAGACAGAGCAAGAGAGAGTTAGCATGTTTGAAACGTCCCATTGGTTCCTGCTGTCAGGAAGGCTTGTCAGCCAAGAATTAGACTGCTCCACGCTGCCACTGACTGACAGTCGGCCCGTGGTCTAGACTATACCCTGGAGTGGTTGAGGCTAAATAAGGGAAATGCCTAGAGAGAGACAGAGGGAACACACCAGGCTGAAAATCAATTTATAACACTGTCAGTCAAAGGCAGAAAGGGACGATAGGATAGAGATAAGGACAGAGAAAAAGAGAGCAAGGGGGAGACAAAGGGTGAGAAAGGGACACACGTAAAAGGGAAAGACAAGATTTGAGAAAACAGTAAACAAATGGGACTGATTGAGAAAGGATGAGAGCAGAAGGGACTATTTGTTATGTTGAGGGAATCAGAGAGAAGAGAAGAGGAAGTGGTGAAGAGGAGAGAGGAAGACAGACAGACAATACCCCCAAACATTCAGTGAAGCCACTGCAGGGGGCAGAGCCTCTTCAGATAATACTAAAAAGCCTCAAAAATGCTGGCATCAAGCTAAAAGCCTCTAGAACCACCAAACCACCACTGCTACAAATCATGGATACGTGACTGGAAACAATGGATTACTTTGTTCATTTTGACTGATCATCTGTGTCATGTTTAACCCACTGTTTAAATTCTCATGCTGTAACTGTATAACTTCTAATTTAAATATTAATAAGCTTACCTGAAATCAGTACAGTACTGGTGTCAGTTTTTAATCACTACTCTATTTTTCAAGAATTGCCTGGTGGAGGGTAGTTGTAATTATAATTATTACCACTTGAAGCATTTCTAATATACAGGTTATCACTTTTTATTGCTAAATTCATTATACAACAGTGCCTGCAGTGACGTGAAATGTGAGTTATTAAAGAAGACATTTTAGCTATCCAAACTTGTCTCTAAACACAAAAAGGACGTATTTAGAATTGAATAAGTGCCCAAAGAAGAACAGTATCAGTACCTTTCCAACTACATCCTAAACAAGGATAAACATGAAATGTAAATAGAACTAAAAATTAAAGATTTACTAAAGAAGGAAATGTGAGGAAAAGTAAGAAAAATCGCATCTTAGCATAGCAGCATGTACGTGCCAACCACGGACGATTCCAGGACTTTTTGAGGTGGCACAGTTGACTGCCAATAAAGATTACGTTTGTACTAAAGTACAAAATAAATGGATTTTAAACCTGAATATTTTATTTGTACTTTTATTTTGACACTTAATAAGCTAAAGAAAATACGTCTACAGTAAGAATGAAAGCTGGTAAAGCATGCTAAAAAAAACAGCATTCATTTAACACAACATGAGCAGGAAAATGTGTGAAATTGAAATATGATTTATCCAGCAGGGTCAGCCCTTCCATTAGTCTCTAGGTGTTTACTAAAATGCTGTTTCCAAATTGCTTGCTAGCCCATTTCAAGTTGACAAGGTCTGCTGTCCTATTAAGCTATTGTTGTCTAGAGTTATATGCTGAGGAGGGAAATTATTGGGTGAGAAGTATAAGGCCAGGTGTTGGTGCAGTGTCAGGGAAGCAGTGTAGTGTGGGTGTTCAGTGTGGAGAGAGAGTGTGGCGGACGATGAGTCTGTGGATGCAAGGATTTACTGTGAAACCCTGTGGGGGAGTTGTGAGTTTAATTCCTCAACAAAATAAATGGGATGGGCCTTTGTAACCCAGTGGCATATACACCCTCAGTTATCTCTTTGCTCTTAAACCTCTAGCTATTCACCTATTGTAGTTTTAATAGCACAAACGTTACCAGTTCTATCCTTTGTTTTCGTAAGGTAAAGGCAACACATAGTAGCAGCTATTAAAAAACCCCAAAAAGAATTAGATTCTCATTTAAAAAAGAAACAAGGAAATTAAAGATATGACTATACACTGTGAGGTTTCTGTATAGCACACATGTATTTAACTTAAAATGGAAACCATCAGTGATCAATATTGTTGGTGGTAGAAACATAGATTTACTGTTGAAGCCAATTAAAATTCTGAAGGGCTTTTACACGCTCCTAGGAAATTAAAGGTAAGTGCTATAAATTATACCCCACCATCTTGATTCATTGTAACTTTCATATTAATGCTATTTCACCTTAATGCTTTTTAATTTTAAACGTTTTTAGGCTTTGAAAGTCAGAATGAATATCCTCATGGACCTGTTCTTTTATTGTGCCTTCCAACTGCACAAGCACGGGTAATTTAAACTCTTTGGCCAGTGCTTTTCTGTACTTTACTTTTGTGTTTTATATACTTTCTACTGTGGTATTTATCCACAGTACTCAAACTCCAGTATAAGCCATAAGTTCATCAGCCAGGAAAAATACCGCTATTAGCACAATGATCACAACAAAAGTTACTAATGCTACCAATACTACTCTTATTAGCACAGCTTGTACTACTGCTTTTTCAGCTATCCTCTTTGGACCAAATCAAAACAATTAAGTATTTTTATACTGGCATTATTTGTTATTTCTACTGATGCTGTGAATACTTTTAGAATTATCATTGTAAGAAAGATCCTGCTCATGCCAAGGTCCTGTTTATCAGCTTGGATGTCAGTGTCCTCAGTCAAGCATAGCCAGGCCTTCAGCAGCCTTCCTGGTTCTCCTGAGACAGAAATTGTGACTCCACTGTTACAATAACTATATAAAGCTACTACAGTATGAAGAGTAGGACATTGTATTACTTAAATGGCATACAACCTCTCATTTTCTCTCAAAAAACGATGTTGAGTATAAATAAATAGTTTGGAATGATTTTAACAAACTGATTGATCTGAAAGTGTATTACATTCGGATATTCTATCTTTTTCAATCCATCTAAAAAAAAAGCACTACACACAGCTAATTGTAGGTTGAAAAATTCAAATTATGTTAAATTACAATAATGAGCCATCATATTTGCAGAGCATGTTTCTAACTGCAGTATGCTGGCTTTATTGGCACCTGGCTAAATAGCAGCTTGGAGGACCTCTGGATTTGCACTACAGCAGCATAGAGAAGGTGTAAGCGGTGGGGACAGGAAGCGATGGGAATTAGCAAGCACTCACTTTCACTAATAAATTACAATAAAAACCTGCTTTCTAAGAAAGTGGGTCACTGAGAGCAGGGGGAGAATGCAAAGCAGAGGGGCATTTCTTTTCTTAAAAACAAGCTTGTGTTTTTGTGTTTGCAGAGTGGGAGTGTGTGAGAGAGTCAGCAACTACTTGGGCTTGGCATTGTTAGAATTTACTGTATTTACATTTTGAGAGTTGATCATTTAGCTTCAAACAGGGGAAGAGAAGAGCAATAGGAGAGAATTAAGAAAAAGGAGCATTATTGTAGATTATAGAGTGTATACTATGATTTCATCAATCATCAAATGAGCAATCTTATGCACATGCACACCGATACACAGACATATACTTCAGAACATATATATACTGTAGATCCAAACCCTCACTGATTGGCAGGTAGCACACAGCATTAATGAGACAGAGAGAGCAGGGAGACAGATACTGTCTGAGGGGGTTACTACTGATTTGTGTCTGCTGAGTGTCATCATCTCCAATCTGACTAATGAGGTCCTACACACGCAAACACACACACAGCCTTCTCTTCCACTCCTCTTTTCTACAGGTTAGTTGCTATAGGCCTGTTACCATAGAAACGTGGACTGAACTCCACCCAACTATTGTCCTGGAACACCAACCCTCACCATGTCTACCCCACCTTCCTTGCTCATACTCTCACATTTCATTCTCATGCTGTCACTCTCTCTCCCTCTGCCTGTTGTTGTGTTTTGCCTAGTGTTCTCACTGCCTCTCACTCTTCTTTTTTTCTCCCCCCTCCTCTGCTCTCTTCCACCATGTCATTTGTCATCTTCCCCCTCTCCCTCTCGTGTAAAAGAAAGTGATTTCAAGAGTAAAAAAAAGACGACTCAGGAAATGTAATTATGTCTTTTTTTTCTATGGTTTTAATCCTGATAGAACCCCCTCCCACACACACACACACACACACACACACACACACACAAACACACACACACACACACACACACACACACACACACTTTTCTTACAGCCCTGCATCATCCTCCGTGTATCAACAGCTGGTATTATACAGTACATACAGCCACTGCGGATTGAGCTCAATAAGAGAGCAATTACAGGATTCACTCTCAGGATTCAAATTTCATTTCCACTTGTCTCCAGATACAGTGTATACGGAGCGATGGAGCGGAGGATGCAAACATGCCAGCAGGGCAAACACTGCTACCCAATTTACTAATTTCCCTTTACAATTCTTGTTTTATTTTAACATTATCACTAAACCATTTCTATGTTCCCTGCTATGTTAACTGATTGCTTAGAGATCTGAAAGCAAATAGGCCACTAAGTGAACCATTATCTAACTAGTAAACCTTTACCATCAAAGGTACAATATGTAATATTTTTTAATTAAAATTTTAAAACGACTCTACCTACGTTAAATGTTTTTTTTTTTATAACAACGAAGATGTCCCAGAAATAATTATACTCAGTAACCGTAATACAGCTTTTTTTCTCTTTTCCTAATGGAAACAGACTATATCAGACCCCAGGAACCCGTGTCAGAACAGCAGCCGTCTCCGTTAACACTACGGGTATTCTTGCCGGAAATCTCCTCCCTGCTGAAAATCTCTCCCCCTTCATGTTCAGCTGTCTTTACAGTTACATTTATCAGACAAAAGGTAACTGTCCTATGGCAACGACAGCTAGGTTTAGCCCCTAAAACGACTAATTAACATTACAAAAAAGTTAATGGGTGATAATTCTGGGCAGCTGGGAGACCTCCGGCACAACATCTGGCATCAGACGTCTCCGTCGCCCTGGAGATTCCACCATCCATCCCCACCCGGAAAATAGGATGCCAACACTGGTGTCCAAGTCATACACTTTGTTGACTCAAACATCCACCCAGACATCCATAAGAGGTTTTGTGATCCTATAACATATATATAAAACATATTGTGCTACTTCCATCTTTGCTTCTGTAAGCAATGTTATGATTTGTATGGCTGCATGAGACCCTCATCAGGTAAACATAGACATACTTTGTTTTAGGCATTTGAAGAAGCAATGAGTCTTTTCTTGTTACAACAGTCTTGTTTCTTCTGTAGCTATGGTAATTCAGATTATGCATTTATGATAGAGGTTCATAAATTGCATGCAGCTCTTTTAAATTCACAGTAAAGTAGGCCAGCTGTTGAAATGGATGTCATGGTAGGACAGCATATAAATCAATCAAAGCACCAAGTGTTCCTTGTTCTTTTTCTTTGTACTGTGGACTATTTCAAAATCAGTCAGTTTTTGCCTTTTCATGAATCAGTGTACTGGAAAATCTGAATAAAGGAAGTGACAGGAGATTCCAATATTGTTGACTCTTCATCAGTTTCTGTAGGGGTCGTATGTAATCTATCTATTATAAATAAAAAACACACACACACACATACACACACACACACACACACAAACAAACAAAGTAAAAAATAACTAGTGTATCCGCCCCGTGATTTGGGGTCACTCCAAAACTAAAAGGGGTTATTTCTTGACCCATGCTACACCATTCCAAAATGATCAGAAAATTGGGCCGGTAGTTTTACCATAATACATACAGAAAACATAACCTCCTTGGCAGAGGTGAATAAAAAGTATTTGTAAGAGAAGAGAAGTTCAGTTACGTAAAGAGATCTTGAACATGATTATATTTATAAATAATTACTTACATGCACATGTAACAGAAAATGTAACACTGTTTTAATTCCATATGAAGTGAGTCACAGTAGTCTTTAAAATGCCACAGTTTGTTGTAATGTATGTTCTCTAAATTGTCTGCCTCAAAGTAATTTTATATGAGATAGCAACTTCAAGCAACACCATTTGGATTCACTCAGTTAACTCTCAACAGCAAAAGTGCATCACAAATCACTGCAAGGACTTCTTACATGAATATTCAGTGAACACTTCCTGTCAAACTGAGGGCTTTTGAGCACGGAGAAAAGGGGAAAAACAACCGTTTGATATAAACTGAGTTTAGAATTCAGGAAGTTATGTCTTGTTAGGTGAAAAAACAATGGCGTGATATGGGACCAGGACTCCACAACATCGCATTGCTCCGAGCGACAGTTCATCTGCTCCACTGTTTTTTTTTTAGTTAAAACCTTCATTTGTACAGGGAACGTCACCTCAACAGCCTCATGTCCACACATGAACTGATTAGTTCCACCAACAGAGATCTTGGGCAAAAATGTAGTATTCCAGCTTCAGTTTAATGATTCATGATATGTTATTATCATGGGATGTTGTTATTGTTTCCTAAATCCAATTCAATCTACTCTTATCAGCTCATTTGCAGCGACAAAACCAGGGAGCATTTGGTGTTTTGATGATAGAGATGGAAAGCGCTGGATAACAGTCCAAAAATCTCCCATAGGTGCTCAGTTGGGGTAAAATCTGGTAATGGTGAAGTCCATTAATTCACTCAATTATTGTTTTTTTCCCCTTTGATTTGTCCATCTGTGGAAAGAAATCATCTAAAAGAAGCCCCACAAGTAGACTACTTTAAACAATGTTCTGGACTTGCCTACTTCAACTGTCATGGTTGTTTAATCTAAATAGACACAATGAGCCCAAGATGACATCAATTCCATTTCTCCCATTTTCTGATGTTTCTCTTTCCTATTTTACACACACACACACACACACACACACACACACACACACAC
>NC_045746.1:12987545-13000185 GCF_008692095.1 Etheostoma spectabile
CACACACACACACACACACACACACACACACACACACACAATCACTTTAGTACAACATTTTGAAATCAGATAATAGCAGTAATAAAAGTATTGCAATTAGTGTGGGCAGAAATCAAATTAAACTATATGATTTATGACTTTATAATAATATTCTGCTCATACTGTTCTTTTTGTTTATCTTTGTATTCTGATGACTAGAAACACAAAAGGCAAGTGTGTGCAAAATTAACAACTCAAGGCATGTGAAAGAGTGATCAGACACATATTGTATCCCAGTAGGTATGCGTAAAATGTTTAAGTGCTAGTTCTACTTTTCTGTGTATTCTATGGATGTTTCTGATAGCAATATGGCACTTTCAGACCTGAGAAAATCCAGTGTCTTGCTTTAATAGTGTTGCTCCATACTAACATGGAGAAAATAAAGAAAATTAGATTAAATGAGTTGCATTAAACAGAGAAGATGGTAATATGTTTAACAATGTATAGTAATTTCTAGACTGCATGAGATCCTCTCAAGCAACATTTTGGCTGCCATTGACATTGAAGTACTGACCTTAAGATTGTAAGGTGAGGTATAGAAAGACATAAAAAAACTCTTCCAACCACCCTAAAACTTTTTAGTCATACATTGAAAAGATGAGACTCCTGTCCTGCTAAATGCACCCTTCATCTAGAGAACACTGTTTAGAATCGTATGCATCTTGAGAAACGATATGAATCCTATGCATTGTTCTATTTCAACAGTAAGATGAGACAGAGGATAGTACTTAAAAATAATGTTTAACGCATAAGTGGAAGTGCTAAAGCTAGTTGACTGGTATCTGAGTGGCAATGGTGGATAAGTGTCACAAAGCAAAATTGTGTCATCCACAGGACTTTGCCTTCATACTTATTTTAAGATAGGGAATTCAGCTGAGCATGCATGTAAACTACCCTCCATTAAATCCATGGAGCTCTACCGAATCTCTTTTCAGCAGGTGACTTATAACTGCCATCAAACACATCCACAGGGCAGTACAGAGCTTTCTCAAAGGGAAAAGCATATCATACGAGAGGGTGGAGGTATGTGTGTCACTCACAATTCGACCGCATCTTCTCAAACACGATTGTGGATTTAAACCCGCAAATTTTAAACCATCAGGCTACTGTTAAACCAAATTTCAAAGGTCAAACGGTACATTTACTTTGCACTATTCCAGTTATTTTGTGCAGTAAATTCATTGTCAAGCACCATCAGGCGGCACTTGGAGTTGGTCCACTGACAGTGACGTGGAAACTGAGTCTGTGGGCTCATACAATTTTGGATTGAGATAACATCCAAATAAGTTGTACTGTTTCTAACTGTAGGGCTTACAGCTGTGACTTCTTCTATTACGCCAGTAAAATCACCACTGGTGCCGTCATAGTGTCCTAGGAGTTGTTTCATTATTTAGTGTCTATGCAGTAGCTCCATGGTTTGTCTGTAGATGACATCATCTTCACAGCCTGTGTCTTTGCTTTTTAGTGTAAATGTGAACTTGTTTAAACACAGATTAAATTGGGTTGTAAAATATTGCAGATATAACATCTTTGTCTTGCCCTTTAAGGGACTCACTTGTCATATGTGACTAAAATTAGACTAATCGTCCAAGACCACTAATGAAAGAAATGTAATTAAACTGCGGTGAGCTACCCACGTGTCCTCTTTTTTTCTACAGGTCAGCAGGAACAGTGAAGTAAATGCACAAATTGAACATAGAAATGTGCATCTGTTTAGGCTGAAAACATCTTTTCATTTCCCCATTAGTTGCAAACCTTGAATATTCCTGTCACCAAGTGTTGATTGGATGAAAACATGATAAAAATGGCCCCATACCACCCACATATATGTCAAGACTAAAACACACCATGAAAGGAATGAGCAAGAACTGTGATCAAAAGGATATCTTACACTTCAACTATAATGCACCTTACTATAATTATTTCACAAAAAATAATATGGGCATGAGTCAGGTAAACTAAAGATAGAATATATGTACAACAACAAGAAGATAGAACATATGTAGCCAGAAAAACGTCTTCAACAGCTCTCAAAAATACAAGGTATGCACAGTGTCCCTTTGTAGGGTTGATGCTGGGTTGAGTTAATGACACTAAATGGTACTTCTGCAACAACAAAAACCCACACTTCATGCTTAACTAACTACATTGAACATCTGCGGCAGAAAGCCATTTCGCCCTATGAGAGCCATAATCCTTCCTACAACCTTTGTCTAAAGACAGTTTAGATTGCTTCGCAGGAAGGGGAAAAGGCATTCACAGCTATAACCATAATATGTCATATGAGGCTTACATGTCACTGACACCGAAAAGGTCAGTGTCATACTCAAGGACAGTTCAACGGGACACATAGATGCTGTAACTGGGACATGAAGTTGAATATACAGAATAAAAACAGTTTTTGTACTTCTCAGCTTCTTTTCAGCAATGCGATTTGGGGAAGACACTTCCATTATCTTCTTAGATTTGGGTCTATTTCTGAGAAATCTTTCTTGGCAACTGAAAAGTGTAATTAGGCCACCACTACCGCTTCCCGTGATCCATTTCTTTTTCTTTTAGATTTTATATTGGGTGCTCTTGCTCAAACCTGGCAAGATCTAAAAGCCTCTAAAAAGGAACAGCAAAGGTTTCCAAATTTGTGAAAGTAACTCTAGCAGGACTGCCAGATTGGAATGACTTACCATTATGACATTTGAACACTTCTTAGATTAACTTAAAAACAAAAAGATTTCCAGTTTTCTCAGTGCACTGCACTTTTAGCAAAACATATCATTCTTTCTTTCCCTTTTATCTTGCCGTCTCTGTTTATCTTACGTAAGTAATAAAGCAGATATAAAACTTTTGAATAACAGAAATGTTGTAGCCGCAAACTGATCTGTTCTATTACATTGTGAGTTTTGTGGCACAAATTCAGATAAGGCAAAAAATAATAAATTACTATTTCTGGCTAACAAGGTGACCACTGAACTGTGGTTTCAGACACCACAAGTAATTTGGGAGCCAGTTTGACTGTATTGGCATCAATCGATTACTGTGTACATACATGGGTAAAGCAACGCCTTGCTACTGTGATTGATCACAAGTGGTCTAGACTGAGAATTGATTGTTTCCAGGCAATGATAAATTTAAAAAAAGAACCCCCAAAGACAGCCACGTCAAATCAATGAATTAAGACAGGGATATGTTTAATGAGTAGGAAGCAGTAACGAACAATTCACCAGTCTAGATCAAATTTTGTTACCGCAGGGACCTCTGCCTCGAGAAGCTCATTACATACTCAGAGAAGTCTGTGACATTATTGATTATTGTAGGGAAATTATGTTTTTACTGCCAACCCTCCAGTGTGAGTACAAAAGCATACAGAAAAGCAAAACTAACTGGATCAGAGTTGAGGTCAAGATACACATCAATGAGACCATAGGTAACTGTGGACAGAGAGTAATGCTTTTGCATCTCTGCTTTAAAAATGGAGCCAGAATCCTCCGTCGTGGCTGGGTAGCTGTCCATTAACCTCCTCTGTGCTGGTAAGGATGAACTCTGGGTCAATGAACAAATAGTCTGGATCAACAAAAGTACATTTCCAGGATAATTGCTTGACGTCCTGCACGCGGCTCATGTCCCTTACCTTTTGCTCTCTGTGTATTGACTTTTTTCAAAACGCCGTTCGCTTTGGGAAACAACAACAAACTTTAAGTTTGAAAGCTACATGCTGAAAATGGCAGGCTTTGAAGAGAGATTTGGATTGTGCAACAAGGCAGGCCTGCTTGTTTTTTTGGGGGGAATGATTGTAAAGATTTACAAGGAATATGTTTACGGCTTTTACTATCTAACTTAAATAAAACTTAAAGTTTTAGAACCTATTGGAGAAGATTGCTGTGGAAGAGCAAATTATGTGTAACCATGTATCGAGCTAAACTAAATAGCTCACTTTACTGTATTGTGTGAACAGTCAACTTCATTTAAAGAGCCCCTATTATGCTTTTTGGGATTTTTCCTGTATTTTAGTGTGTTATATAGTTTTTAGTGTGTGTAAACGATATTTACAGTAAAAAAAAATGGAGCTTTCTCCCCCACACAGAGCACTTTTTCTGAACTGCCGAAAAACACCTTGCCCAGATTCATGTCAATTTCAAACCTCAATTAGTCAGTAATTGAGAAAGCCAGCCCAGTTTTTCACATGTGCTCCCCATAGGTGCTGCCTGAGCAAGCACAGCCTGCCAAGTGGCTTGTTTGAATTTGGTTGACTAAGCCAGCTGACCAATCAGAGCAGACTGGGCATTTCAGGAAGGCGGGCCAAGAGTGAGCTGCAGCAATGGGCAGTATAAGAAACATACTGTAAGAAGCATGTAAACCTATTCTAGTAGACCCCAAGAGTACAAATAAGTAGCTGAAAAGGAGTATAATAGGGGCTCTTTAATTTTGTATGTGGCATTTTCTTTTGCGGGGGTGCAAATGTTCCACCAAGTTCATTCCCGATACCATTTTGCAGAGCCACTGTTGCTGTGTCCAGAGCTTAGCGCTGACCAAGATGATTGTGATTGGTTTAAGAAATGCAACCAAACCAGAGCCAGGAGAGCAGAAGTTCAAGAGACCACTGTTGCTTAGTTACCTGTGATAGCTCTTGAACTCTTGAACTGCAGTCCTCCTGGCTCCATTGTGGTGTCAAGTTACAGCCAGTTTCTACATAGTCATTACTAAGGACATAACAATGGCAAATTGTTTTTTTGGGTGGAAAAAATACTATACATCTACATTAAATACTAAATTTTGGAATATTGGATTGTATGAGTTTGACAATCAACTAGTGTGGACTTCACCGGTAAACAGGAAATAAACAATGGTATGGATTAACAAAACCTTTATGCCTTTCTGTCTATCTACTTCAGTCAAATTCACTGTGTTCCCTTGGAAGGAATAACTGCACATAGCTAGGCACTTTTAATGACATTTTGAAAATGTTTGGAGGCTAAAAACACGTTTAAAACTTGCCCTGTTTAAGCCTGTTGGGTGCTAACTCTAGCAGGAGGATGACATCGCATTGACGCCATTGCAGAAGCATTGCTGGAGAAACAGAAAAGATACCTCAAACCACGTTTTGCTCAGATCCCGTCTCAGATTCAACAGGTTGGGATCGACAACAAGAATAAGCTAACTGCTATCCATCCCCAGCAAGCATCTTTGACTGCAAGCCTTGGCTCTATCAGCCTACTAACCTAAAAAGTACCGTGGAAAGCAAACCAAGTATTCTTGACAGCCATGGCAATGTTTTTCAAGAGCTGGAAGTAAAGCCAGCAGAAATGGAAGACAGAATCCAAAGATGCAACATCCGCATAGTTGGGCTGAAAGAGGGGCCAGAAGGTGCTAATGCTATTCAGTATCTCTCGTGGTCCCTGCCTAAGTGTTTCCCAAATTTAGTAGATGTTTAGATCAAGATTATGAGAGCCCACCGAATTTACAGTGAGAGAAGAATACCACTACTAATCTGTCAGTGTGAATGTCTGTTTATGTATGCGTTTGTGTATGTCCGTTTCTGCGTGTTGTAAGCTGTGGACGTCACTTTTTCTGCTGCGTTCTTTTTGTGTGTCCCCCGTCGTTCCTTTCTGTATGTTTTGGCCCTGGGACATACTTTTATGTTCAAGTGTTTTGCCTGTGGTTTGTTATTTTCCTTAATTTGTAGAATAAAAAAAGGCCATAGACAATCCAGCAGATGAATCTAGGCAGGCTTAGCAGATGAGTATCTATCGAGGTTTATTTAGGGCAGAGGTTTGAGTGCCTTTTTTAAACTAACGTGGATGACGAATAGAACAGTAAAGTTTGAGAGTTTCTTAATTTAACTGTCATGATTGTTTAATCTAAATAGAAAGAATGAGCCCGCGATGTGACATCAATTCCATATCTCCCACTTTCTCTTCCCCTTTTTCACACACACACACACACACACACAGTATCTCTCACTGCTCTTAAAAGTCTCTCTCTTTCCTTCTTTCCTCACTCTCTTTTCCTCCCTACCTCCCAGTGATGTAGTGGAGGCTAAACGCACGTAAACGCCATTTATGCACATCTCAAAATTCGGAAATGGCGTTTACCCACCTCCAAAGTGCGTTTATCCACCTCTGAATAGCCTATCGTCCCAAAGCCATTCTAAATTAAGTTTATGTTGTTTTAGTTTCATATTGTTCATTATTAGTTTCATAGGTTGTTAAAACTAAGACAAAGTCTATCATATTGCGCTGCATTACTGTCAGTGTTGACCAATCTCTTGCGGTGTTTGGGGTGTCGAGCCCCCAACGTCGCCTTCCAGGTAGCGCTGCCTGGAAGGTACTAGGATTGGTCAATGGTTGGGTGCCTTGAAGTCACGGTTGCAGCGCTGCCTTGAAATCGACGTTGGGGGCTTAAAACATCAAGCAGTAAGCAGCAGTCAAAGATTTGTCAGTCACACCATCCTACATTAGGCTACATGTCTCATGTAGTTAATGATGAATGGGTTTTAAAAATGGATATCCGTCATTTTTTTAAGTGCCGCCAAGACAGCAGCCCTCCTCCTCATGCCAGCAAACGGTCTCGGAAAGAAGCCCAAAGTGAGTGAGCTCGGAAAACAGGACTCAACTTAATGTTTTTGAGGTTAATTTGGTTAATGGCAGATTCATGCCACTGACTCAAAAAGCCACGGCACTGATTAGGTGAGCTACCCCTTTCAGAAATGAAGTTGCAGGTCACCTAGCTACCTTTTCCCATTAGTGAAATTCAGGCTATATTTTCTGATAAATAACTGGATGTTATTTCATTCTCTGGCCACTGAAAGTTAGTGACAAGAAGCTCCCTTTGCTAGTCAGCTAGCTAGTTATTGTTGTCGCTCTAGCTGTTCGCAGTTTTGCGGGTAAGGTAAATGTTTCTATGGTAACAGCAAGTTGGACCAATCAGAAACGATGCTGTTACGCTTAGGATTGTGGGTAATATAGTTTATCTACATAAGATAGTGGATCATTGTTTTTCTTATAATGTTACAAGGGTGATATCATACAGACTTCTAGCTTCATAAGGAGCAGAAACTGGGTTTCTACCTTGGATGGTTTATGCATTATGGCTGATAATCTAAATTCTTATGGAGAAAATCAATGGGATTTTTACTATATATATATATATATATATATATATATATATATACACAAAAAATACTACAGAATTTATAGTTTACCCACCTCTTTTTTTACCACTACACCTCTGCTACCTCCCTTTCTGTCTGTCTGGTAACCGTAGGAACCGGTAAATGATAGGGGGAAAAGGAGAAAATTAGAGTAGAGGAGAAAAAAGTAAAAGCTGCAATGTTTGTAAAAAGAAAAACACTCAACAAGGTAATATTGGCAAAAGATCCACAGATTAAAAAAACATTCTTTCATTTATTTTAATTACCAGTGTGATTGCTAAGCAGTGTACCTGTTTCCTGATTTGTAATTTCAGGTATCCATGTGACATAGGTGAGTATTGTAATTCATGCCATATTCAAATGACAATTGCAGTTTAATGTTTCCTAGAAATGCACGCACATGTCTCCATTTAAATGAAGATTTTTAATGTTGAGGAATTTTCACTCGGCTCTTAGCCCAGATTAAACAATATTCCCTTGTTTTTTGCAGGATCGCTGTAAAACATTTATTTAATTCAGTAAATGATAAATGACATGAAGAAATAGCCCAGCTGGAAGCATTGTTGGTCTGGCCAAAGAGGAAGACACCACAGAAGCTGACAAAAAGCCTTGGTAAAACTGTTAGACACACACACACAGATGCACATGCATGCGCGCATACACACACAGACACACATTTACAAAAATAAGTTTGAAAAAGAAGCACAGGGCCAAAGACAAAAGAGCTGTACCTGCACACACCATTTAAGCTTGTGGTGTCATAAATTTAATTTGGAATGTCTTACACTGTGTTCCTTTTAAATTTAAGATTTCATTAATTAAAGTAATACATATTTATTCAAACATAATATGACTGTGCTTTTCTCTTCAATTTACAGAACGCAGTCTTCCATCTCAACACAGTCTCACGAAGGCATCTGTATGACATCATACAAACACTCCTAATGAACAAGCACTTACTGGGTGAAAGGCTTTAGTTTTCCCCTGGAAGCGAACTCTGCTCCTTGGCTTAAAAGTCCTGTGTTTTAACACTCACCAATCCGCCCTTTCCAGCCGCCTCATTATACTGTGATCATCTATGTAGTGAAGAGGGCAAAAATAAAATGTGGAATGCTTATTAACAGTGCCTAACTTTTCATAGCTTCCTGAACAAATGGTTCATGAGAACAGGCTGTCCATTTGTTTTGATTTAAGACAAATGTTGGCAGGCAGGAACTATAAACTGTTTTGCAAATGAAATACTCTCAGCTAACTCATTAGCTTTTTCAAAGACATTAAGGGACACTGTTCTATAAACTGAACAAATTACTGTTTTTGCTCTTATTATGCTGTCGAACCAAATATCGAAGTTTAGCATTTCACCACCTCTCACTCTCACTTTTTGAAAAGTCCTCACTTCTTTCATGCTTTACTCAAACTGGTCCTTATAAGTTAAGAGTATAACTATACTTCCAAGTCTTCAATGTTTTCTACTGATATTGCCAGAGTTTTTATTCCCAGTCAAAAAGCACTTTGTATCCATAACAAGTGCATGCGTTCAGAATTAAAGTTTAATAGAATTTGGGCCACCAGTTTATGAAACTTTCATGTCAGTGCTTTCAAGCACAATGAGGCAAATTCAAAGTGATTTCTAACCACTTTTGGTGTCTTTTGTGGACAGGAAGTTGCAACATTGGCACTGAATCACAACCTCGGTCAAATTGTCACTGACATACAACTACAGTACGTATGTGAATTTTTAATGGCTGTATAAAATGGGATTGGGTGGAAGGATGTAAATGGATCACTTCTTGTTGTTAAAATAAAGTCACTATTACTTGACAATGATGGATAAAAGGGAGAAAAGAAGGATGCACAACATTTATACCATCTCCTGCCAGCTAATTATGCCACATTCCCAGCTATCTATTTTATATTTAACACCAGAAATGTCTTTGTGGGCATAAGTCTATGCACGTGGTTGACTTTCTCTTCTTGTGTGATTACCTGTCTGTCTGTGTGTATGGGTCTGTTTGATCCTGTGTCTCAGAGCATGGATCTGAGAGAATGGAATGAAGGTTGCCACTGATACTGGTAATGTGGCTCTTTTTACCAATCTCATTAGATTAGCATGCACTGGGCAGCCTGCCCGGATAGACACTATGTATGTGTGTGTGTGTGTGTGTGTGTGTGTGTGTGTTTGTGTGTGTGTGTGTGTGTGTGTGTGTATGCGCACGTGCATATTTAAGTGTATGTGCATGTGATCACAGGGCCAGTGCATGCCACCACTCTGGCTGATGGGTCCAATAATGGTATTGGTGAATGTGAAAGCAATGGAAAGAAAAAAAAGAGAGAGAGATAGAGACAGAGAAAGAGTGGAAAGGTTTTATTTCTAAATGAAAGCTGCAACGTATATGGAGGGGAAATCTCCTCTTTGAAGTCATGCGTGTGTTTGTGTGTGTACGTGGGTGTCCTAATGTGTAGGCTGAAAAGGAAAGTCTTAGTTTGTTAGTAATTACCATGCTGTAATACTTGTTGACATGACTGACAGAAAGTGCCTGACATTGGAACCCGTGTGTGTGTGTGTGTGTGTATGTGTGTGTCAACGTATCTCCAAGTGTGTGTCACTGGGTGGTTGTGGGAGTGTAAGACAGAAGAAGAGAGAGGGAGAGGATAAAAGGCGACTGACTGTGTAATTGGTGGTTTGACATTACCTATCTGCATGACTACTATATCCACAGAGGTGACACAGAGAGGGAGGAGGATGTAAAAAGATGTATAAAAAGTGTTCAAGAGAGAGAAAGGATACAAATGTATTTCCTAGAATAGAATGTATGTTGAATTCTACTTAAAAAATATGGCTACAGACTAAATCAGTCAACTAAAAGCTAACCAAATCAAAAATTAATCATAATTATTTTTGCCTTTCAACTATATGCCACCGGCTAATTTTAAGTTCCTCCTTTTTTTATTTCTGGGTGGCTACACTACAACCTACAAATATAAATAAAACATATTTTAACTATTTTTAGTCATGCTGCGGGAAAAAGTATAATTTTCAGAGTCAGTATGGTTGATGTTCACAAAGCCTGCGGCCCTTTAATTAACCTAAAAATGGCAGAGAATAAAGTAAACGTGAGCTGTGACATTAAAGGAGAGTTAAGGTTAGTAAGTCTGCCTACTGATGTGCACAGGGAGTATTTTTGTGAGTTGGCCTAAGATTACCGCATCTTATGAACATTTTACCCCTTCCTTACTCCCATCCTTTCATTCATCCATTTCTCCATCTGGCCATTTGTCATTGCTGCCTTTATGTGCACATCCATCATTCCCCTCTTCATCTCTTTAGTGAATCCATCCATCCATCTATCCATCCATCCATTTATCTATCCATCCATCCATCCAGGAGGCAGATGGACTCATTTAAATCATTTGCAGCCAATTGGAGGATTTGGACAGAGGCCGAGTGTAGTGTGATGACTGTAATGGCATACGGGAGGAGATGATGGGATAATTGATTGTTTAATTAAACAATTAGCTTAATTTACTTAATTAAGTCAGAAAACACACCTGTGTGGAAACACCTGCTTTGAGTGCATGCTGCTGCCGATATGCTGCTTACTCAGCTTCTGAAAGAGCATTTTAGGGAATCAAACTGATAACATTTGGAATGTGTTTATTCCTTTCAGCTGAGAAGATGACACATGGAAAAGGAATAATCTGTATGTAACCACAAATTATATCATCCTGTTATATGTATAATTTTACTCTAAAAGTACCCTATTGTAGAAGACAAAGTAGATTTCAGAGCTAGAAAAAAAGAACAAAGAAATTGACAGATTTTACTTACTATATCCAAAAATGACTAGTCTTTGACTAAAAGCAGTTTCCAGCTGTTTATTTGATACCTAAATGCCTCTCTGAAACAAATATAGCCAGAACAATTAAAAGCAGAATTTAGACACACTAAAACGCCCCATTAAAATGAATACTAGTAAAATTGCATTACATATAACATTCAGGCAAGAGTATGTATCACCCAAGGCCTTCATCAATATAAATGCTAATGAAATTCTCTGTAACAACATTTCAATCATTAAACACTTAAACTTTCCATTGATGCCAATATTAATTAACTACAAAACAGCATTTAGATAATGAGATACTTAAACTTCTGCTTCTAACCACTACAACTGAAATAAAATGCATCAATGTTTGCACCTTGTGATACTGAAAATGCTGCAACTCTATGTTTGTAAGTCGATAAAGCTACTAAGGTAAACTGTTTGTGAAATAAAATACCTGAGACCAATATAATTATGGTTGAAATGATTGCACAATACTGATGGGAGCTGGTTATATATTAGTACTGTGCAGTGCAGGCACCAAGTTAAACTGACATACTAACACACACATGCATGCGGGTGAGCTCATACTTAATGTCAGAACAATCAAGCATTGGAATTAAACACCTGTATGTAGTAAGGTATAGGTTTCTAAGTAGTAGCTTAAATATATTTTAACTTTTATAATGTGCATAACTGAATGGACTTCAATAATATGTACCTGTGTATGGAGACATCCACAGTGAAGCACCTTCTGGTATTTAGGATCATCTTTGTTTTATTAAGACCATTTAAAATGATTTGTGGTGTATTTATCCTATTTATGCTGATAGCAGGTCAAACACAGATTATGCAACATCAAATTAAGATTATTCAATTGCAGCTACAATCGATGCATTTGCATGTACATGCACTCAACATCTTTTTTTGACCACTTGGCGGCAGCGTTAACAAGTTGTGAGCACAATGTTGGCATATCACCTCTTAAGTTGATAAGGCGAACTTAACGTAATTAACGTTGGCTCATTTACACATTCAGCCCTTAAGGAGTAATATTTTCATTCATTTCAAGATGTGTTTCTAGCTGGGGGAAATCAGGTTTCCCTATTCCCCTACTCCAATTACAAATTTATTTGCATACAAATACTTGGATACTAGGATGGAGTTTTTCTTTAAATAATCATAAATAAATGTTGGTGGTCAGAGTAATTCAGGCTTACTAATATGTGTAATATGTGGAGTTGAGTTCTAGTAATTACAAATGTCACTGGAATTGTTTGAAACGGCACAACCTTACACTTGCACTTACACGCAAGCAACCCACGCACGCACGCATGCACGCACACAAAATGTGGCAGAATTATGACTTTGTGCTAACGGCCGTCTGTTTATATACAGTCTAATATAATTATATGAAAAATTAGGAAGCACATGACCAGTTTAAGTAGGATATCCTGATTCAAACACATCTAATACACAGGATAATTTAACGTATGCAGTTTATAACACATCTACACTGCTGATTTACGTTGTGCAGGCATCATACAGTCATGGCTAGCCTGCAGCAGTCCACACACACGCACGCACACGTGCACACATACACACACACACGCACACACGCACACACACACAC
>NC_045746.1:13000195-13001054 GCF_008692095.1 Etheostoma spectabile
ACACACACACACACACACACACAAGATCGGAAACACAGATACACACGCACGCACATTGCTTGCAGTGGAGCAGTGTGCCACACATGAAAATGGCCTCAATTGACTGGAAGGAAGACTCCGACTACTCTAGAGGACTAAGTGAAAGAAAGAGAGGGAAAGAGAGAGACGAGGAAGAGAGAACATGCAGGGCCATGGAAAAGACATTTTACAAGTATACACACACTTATGCTCACACAGGCAGGCATGCCGAGACACTTAACACCCAGACACAAACACCACTGCTTTGCTTTGAACATTGTGCCCATCACAGATAGCTACTGAGATAGCAAAGGGCGCCGCTGCTATGATAGGAGTAGCACAAAGAGAGAGCAAGAGACAGAGTGACAGTAAGAGATAAAGACTCTAGTTCTACATCTTAAAAGTCGTATGTTTTCTGAGGGAAAAATCAAAATCGCAGCTGCCAACATTTCCTTAGCACCCAGGCATCTCTTACTTCTTCTGACCTTAATATCACAGTTTCTTATCCCAAGAAGGGTTTCACTCAGCATGCGTTGCCTTACACAGCAAATCCCCCACTTTGTTTTGATATGGCTAAACATATTCAGACCTGGGGGCTGCCCGGTACAACCACAGTTTTCTTTGCTTGTAATAAGAGTGCCTTCCGAACTTTTACCAGAGCGTTTGGTGGTTAAGCACTCCGCCTACGGGCAAACTGAAGCTAACTGTTAAGGGAAGGGAGTCTCATTTCTTACCATGACCACATTTTCACACCTTCCTTGAAAATTAACAAGCATTCCCCCACTGCCTGTTTCAACCACTCAATTATCTTTCACACAGACACACACACACACACACACAC
>NC_045746.1:13001064-13002183 GCF_008692095.1 Etheostoma spectabile
ACACACACACACACACACACACACTTCAAATCAAGGTTTACATAAATTGACTTATGTTGCGGCTGTCAGGAATTGGGTGGAGCTGATGTTTTAACTTTTAAGTTAGAATTTTAATTGACCTCAGGATGTGAAAAAGCTTGTGACAGATATTAAGTTTCATTAATGATTACATCAAAGTCAAGTGACGCATGTAGAACAGTAGCAGTGACCTTGAGGGCCTGTGACTGCAAGATTACTCAAATCGGTCAACATCTGTACAAAATGTCATTCAGTCGGCTGTTACAGAAGCTTTTTTTTCACTTTAATTCAAGCTTGTTAAAAAAAATTCATATATCCTGCTTCATATTACTTTTTCAGGCTGTAAAATTAGCATGAAGACCTGGATGGAAAGGAGGTGATCACAGGAAGAACTGATTTTGAGTATGCAGATGTGAGATGACCAATCTGAGGGTGTTACTGGAAGGAGGAGAAAGATGAAGTAGATTTTAATGTGTGTGCATGTGATTTCATTTACAGATTGTGTAGACTGAAAGACTGAAAGACATGGCCATGTTAAATCTGTTTCAGTGGAAAAACAAACAAAATGTTGATGAAAAGAGTGAACATAAAAAAGATGACTATTCTATGGTGTTACACCCACCCACATTTGTTTTTACATTTAACATTTTATATAAATACACACACACACATATGCTTAACACACAATTGCGCACGCTCATCTTTATTATCTGATTTTGTCTTTGTATTATTTCCTGAGAGTTTACGTACACACAGAGCCATGCATTTACACATGCAGTCATATTTTCATGAAGGAAAACACATACACACACGCCTCCACCCTTTAGCACTATCCCTTGTAACAAGTCAAAACAATGTGGCAAAGCTGACAGCTCACATTAAACCACAAGGCTTTAAAAAGACCAAGTGTATGTGTGTGTGTTTAATGTGAGTCATCCTTACAGATAAATGTCAGGGGTTAGTGTGAAGTCAACGTCTGAAGAGTTGCCCCAAAGCTATGCAGATCTTTTCAGCAATGTTTTTTGATCTCATGTCACAACCCAGAAAAAGTGAAAAAATAAAAATAAAAAAAAATAAAAAAAAGAGAGAGAGAGAGAGAGA
>NC_045746.1:13002193-13004541 GCF_008692095.1 Etheostoma spectabile
GAGAGAGAGAGAGAGAGATAGTGTGAGACCACAATGTATGAATTTAAACGGTTCAATGTGTGTGTATGTATGTGTGTAAGAAGTTAGCATTCGTGGGTCTGGTGTTGTGGCTGGTGTGAGAATTTATAATGTGAATTTACTGAATAAATGACCAATTCATTTGTTAGGTTGGGGGGAGAAAATAAGTTGCTGGAAGGAGAGTTTCAGTCCAGAATAATTCAATGCGCCATCCTGACTGTTTAGCTTTGTTTGTGTGAGGTGGAACAAATTAAACCAAAAGCCTCTTAGGAAGACTAAAAGTATGTGCCCTATTATAATGGCCATGGTGATAAAGTAAAGTTCAATCTTAAGGTTGGCAAGTCTTCCTCGAGTATGAAGTGGCTTTCATGAATTGGTAAGAGAATAAACTGGCTTACTTTCAACAAGGTCTTCTCCGGCCATTTGTTTTACATCTCCGTGAGGTTTAATCCGAACATGAATGTGCTATGAAAGGTGATACTTCATTGAGTTGCAGTAAGTAGAAGGATAAAATCGGTTGGATCACACTCAGTCCATACCTGCAGGTTATTGTGCATTTAAGGGCCAGTACAAAAAAAACAACAACACAGGCACACACAGGAAAGAACACTTCAATTCTCTGATATTACGGGGGGGAGTGAGACCGATATACATGAGTAAGTTGATTAAACAGCATCCAGCTGGGATGAAAGTTAAAACTTGCTGTTAAAATAACCAAACAAGAAAACTGCACGCACGCACACTCGCACACACACACACGCACGCACGCACGCACGCACACACACACACACACACACACACAGTTATTGAATAGATTACTGATATAAACTGCTTTATAGTCGAGAATATAAACCTTAGTACTAAAGGTTGTTGAGGCATACCAATGAGGCCTCTACCAATTGAGCTATCCGGGCACCCAGTGTCCAACTTTTACCCCTGTCTAAAACACAACAGGCTTAAATCTAAAAGTCAGGTTTCCTCTTGAATATACATCAAACCGACTTACGACTGTTTATTTTGTCTCTATTCATCCACTAAATGAGTCACCAATTAATGATGAATGTAAACCCTACTTTGTAATTGAGGTGTAAAAGAGGTGACTGTACAGCCAAGTTGAATTGTTTTTCCTTGCATTCACTCTCTTAATGCTTGTAAATCAAATCCTTTTCAATCTAAGACTCAAACTCTTCAGGAACATATGGAAAGATACTTGTAATGTCAGATTACATTTGTAACACTTACAGTCAAGATTAGCTGACGCGTGCTATCTGTATTACTGTACATCTCCAGATTATACCAGATCGACTGACATTTCCAGTCTTGCTGGTTAGTTGGTTACTTAACCTTAGTGAAATGTAGTCAAAACTTCTCGTCTGCACTCTGAGAATCCTTTGAGACCTTGTGACATTTTCCCAACTAATTTAGCATTTTAAAACTGTCAGCATTATGGAAAATACCATGCGTTGTTTTAAATTAGTATGACTGCCAACTGTCTCTCATATATGCTCAATCTCTTCCTCCTGTACTCCCTCTCTCTTTCTGCCACATTTTCATCCCAGCACGTCGAAACTTGATGATTGGTCAGGTGCTTTTGGCATTTGTTACTGATGCATAAAGTCTCCTTTAGCGTCTAGCCCTTTGTTGACATATTTAGACGAGCTTGGTTGGGACTCTTGGCATCACTTTACAACGCTCTGGGTCGAGACGTACGTTTAACCAACATGTAGCACAAAAACTGGACAGTTAGGTTTAGGAAAAGATTTTGGGTGAGGTTACAAAATATACGTTTAAGTGACACATGGGACATTGGTCTCCGGGGTGAAAGTCCTGTTTTATTTGACCCATCCACCACCCCAACCAACCTGCTTACATGGATTTTAGTCATCTTATAACTCTGCGGTCAACTTGTTGCTATGCCCGGTGTTCCATGCAGACGCTAAAGGGGAATTTTTGCATCAGTATCTGACGCTAAGCGCCAAAGACCAAGCATCTGTATTTCACAAGTTGGGAGTGACAATGGGTTGCCTCTGCTATCTCTCACCGCTTCCAGTTTCCATTTCTCCTTATTCCAGTCCCTGCCTTCCTTCAACCCCTCCTCCTTTTTCTTCCACCCTTTTCCTCGCTTTTTTTCCATGAATAGCAATGTTGTCTTCTACGGTTTATAAGTTGTATTAAACGCTTAATTAGGAAGAGAAGAAGGATGATAGGAGAGGAATGTTGGCTCCTATAGCTATAGCAAGGGTATCAAAAGTGCTCAGTGCTCAGCCACATGCTGATCGCAGAGAGATATGCCTTAAAAGGCTACAAACACACACACACACACACACACA
>NC_045746.1:13004551-13012592 GCF_008692095.1 Etheostoma spectabile
AACACACAAACACACAAACACACACATGCCAGACTTGCACACTAACACGCAGACACATACTTATGTGCGCACACTTGCACACACAGAGTATATCGATCAAGGACATTGTTATCTGATGGCCAAAGCGACCAGTGCTCCCCCAAGTCATCAAGAAAGATGGTGCAGAACAAGATGGAAACCAATGAAGAGAGGAAAGGACAGAGGAACAAAAGAAAAGGGGCTCATGCACGTAATGAGAGATGATCTAAATAGCTAAGAGACTAAAATGGAGGCATATGGAATACAAGCAGGTGGGGGTTACAAGTCTGACTGTCAGCTGGGAAAAAGAGGTACAAGGCAGGCATGGGAATAGGGGAGAGAGATGAAGGAAGGTAAAGCAAGCATGAAAGAAAGACCATTCTTTCAGGCAGGTTGACATCTCAAGGGTTTGTCTGCTGTCAATCAGGACTTAACTCTGTGATTGATTGTGAAGGACTTAAAAATTCCAAATCCCTTTGAGATTGACGACTAAGACGTAGCGGGAATTGTTGCTGTAAGAACCTTTGAAGGGTACGGAAATGTTTGCGGGGAGAGGTACAGATGTCCACCCTTGGGAAATAACAAGTAAAAGAAGATTGTCTTCATCTGTTGGCCCGTGAGGAGCTAGAATGAGAAAGGTTCTTTTACCACAGAGCTGATTAAAAAGAATGTTAGCAAGTTCACTTTTTTTCAGCCAGTCGGGCAGTGAAACTGACTGCCATCCTCTGAAAGACTTGACTTCTTTGAATGCCCATACACGGCTGGGTTATATCTAGCTGTTGCCCCAGGGGAGTAGTGCTTTTGTTCATACTGTGCATCTTGTGACTGACTTCCAGGGTGAACTGCTCAAACATGAGGCCACAGCCAAATACTGTATGCATGTCGTTTTAGCCTCAAAGTTATGCCAGATTCCTGATGATATGAGATGTTGTAGTTTGTGACATACCAATATATTTATGTGTGACTACAAAGTGTTAATTTGGCAATGGCTTAAGCTCTGCATTAACTGACATTTTGGCCATTTTAGAAGCAGCAGAACAAGCTGTTAACATAACACTGACATTACAGTAACAGTTGTAACCAGCAGATCACAAACCAACATTATTTGAAGTCATGTTTTTAGCTACTTGGTAAATAGTCTGATAATAACACTCCTTGTAGCTCTGATTTGGTCTCTACCAACTCCTGAGGCTATATCTGAATCTTTAGCCGCTAAAGCATTTCGCTAACTTTGTGTCTCTGCCTGTTTGGTGCTGGACAGGTAGTGTACAGTTGGTTTTTAGAACATCTTTCCGGAAAACTGCCACAAGCTAATGCTGAAAACGCTGCTGATGAGAGCCGTGAGAGTGAAACATCATATTGCTCCTTAAAAACTTGCAACACAAAATACACATGAGGGACAGCTGGGTAATGATTCTCTGTGGGTTCATCACTGTGAGTGAGCCCTTTGACAAAGTCAGGTGGTACATTGTTCTCACAAAAGTATTGAATGTTTGCCTTAAGGTTGCAGAAAAAATATTTGGTGAAGGCTCTGGCTTGCTCAATTGTGCGTAAGTGTAGTGGTAAAGATTTCCTAATATATTCCCCTAACGTGTGCTTGTCTAAATTCTCACTGTGAGCTGTTGGAAAGAATAGTAGAAGTTTATCACAAGTCACCAAATAAAATCTGGCAAAATCTGATTTAGTTTGTTCGCTCCTCCAGTTCAGCATGTAAACTTGGATAGTAAACACAAAAGAGTTGCCATGGAATTTTGGCAATCACTGATCAACCTGCTTTTTTGGAGAATGCAGTGCCTGGTCCAGATTATTTTGTCACCTGTATTATAAATAATTTTTTGTTCAAGAATTGAAATGGTGCTTATGAAAGGAGGTTGGTGTGACTTACATGTGATAATGTGTTAATGAAGCTTTAATTAGGCTGCATATTTTAATTCAAAAATCAATCCCATTGGTACAAACTAAATAGTGTTGTGTAAACCCTCTTGCCAAAATGGTTGCATTTCTTTATTAACCAGTCAATTTAAATACGTTACATGGAGCATTTCTCTTATCATCCACCTGCCCCTCCCTCTCTTTCTATCTCTATTCTTATTTCTATCTCTCAATTGTATATTTATTTGATTTAATCTTCTATTTAATTCAAGAACACTCTCTGGAGCCTCCTTTTCTTTGATTGTCTCCTGGCTTTCCCCTCCCTGTCTTCTTAACTGTCCCCCTCCCCCTTCGATCCATCCTTTTCAGGTTTTCATCCTCTTTTCAATCTCATCTTCCTTTCAATCTCTCACTCCCTCTCTCTTGCATTTCAAAGAGAGAGAGAGAGAGAGAGAGAGAGAGAGAGAGAGAGAGAGACATAGAGAGAGAGAGAAGAGGGAGCTAGGGAAGAAAGGGAGAAAGGGTGGATAAAGTAAAGAGATGCTGGGAGAAATTGAAAAGCTTTATGAAGTGAGTAACAAAGGGATTGGGAGATGAATGAACAAAAGAAGATGAAGGAAGAAATTGACAGAAAGGAGACAGGTTTAAAAAATAAGAGAAGTGTATTTAGGGCCAAACAGATGAGGCAGGGGGTAAGTGAAGGGGGAGATGGTGGGAGGAGAGAAAAGGACTGAGAGGCACAAGGGGAGGGAGAATCAAGAAGTTAATAAGATGGAGAAGAGAGAAAGGGGAGCAGAGAGCAGCTTTCCCAGATTGCTGATATTTCTCTGGGTTACATCATTCACAAACACCCACCCTCCCCTGTCAGCATTCTAGTGCATGTGCATTAGCCCCTTCCCTTGGGAAAACCAATAAATCTTAAGAATGCATGTTTACAGAGCATGTGTGATTTTATGTTGCAATCAAAGTCATCAAATTTATTTCAAAATATATACCTTTTTCTCAACAAACTGGAAATGTGTTAGAGGCAGTGGTGGTTTGAGTACCATGCATTTAACTAATTGATTTATAATTTCGGGCTCAGTTATACTAAAAACGAATATGCAAATATCTTTTTTCCAAGAATTTGTGAAAAAAGAGTGAAGGGTGAAGGGAATCCCAACACTCTTAGGTATACAGCCCAAAATAAGTGAATCTGTTCATCGTAGAGCTAGACCAATATCTGTCGATATTAGCTTTTGCAAATGTATTGGTATTGAAGTACAGTATATATCTACATTATATGTCAATGAATAAAGAGAAATTAAAGTACAGAACTGCCAAAGATTGGTTTCAGGTCATTAAAAATCAGTGGGTTCTGCGTTCTCTCACAATATGTTTTGCATTTCCATGCAACGTCTTTTGCGTTACCTCGCAAAACTTTTCTTCTTTAATTCCTTCTGAGGCATGTGTCTATTTCCACTCAGCTGCCCAACGCAATGAATCAACTCGTTGCCCATATGTTCATTTTCTACCTGTAACTCTATTTTCCTGTAGGTTATACTTTGTGGGACTTATTCCTTTCATTACATCAGATTTACATCAACAATTACATCACGGTCGGGTGTCTGCTATGTGCTGTAATGGATGTTTGAAGTGGCGACCAGATGAGAAAACGCAAAACTTATTGCGCGGGAATGCAAAACATATTGCGAGGTAACGCATTAGTAGTCCCCTGACAAAATATTGCCGTGACCCTTCCGGGGCTCCGTAGCCTATAGCTAGAACCAGCAGCTGGTTAGTTTAGCTTAGCTTAGCACAGAGTCTGCTGAAAGAGGCAAGTTTGACTCTATCCAAAAGTTATAAAAACCACCTGCCTGCCCCTTTAAAGATAATTAAAAATGTAAACCTTGTTAGTTGAATCTGTACAAAGACTGCAGTTAAGCTGTTAAGGAGACTTTGTGACCTTTGGACAGAGCCAAGCTAGCTGTTTCCGAAGCAAAGGTTTCATGGTCAGATACACACATGAGAGAGATATCAATCTTCTTCGCCTATTCTTGGCAAGAAAGCAAATAAGCGTATTTCCCAAAATGTCAAAACTAATTCCCCAACGCCCATAGTTTTGTTATAACATAAACAAATACTAAATGCGTGCAATATCCGGGTGCCCACATACTTTGGGATTACAGCTATCCTTTTGCCATTATCGCTGCTCTTTCCCTGCCTGTATAAATACTCCTCTCTTTTACTTACTGTATATTACGCTTGGCTTTTACTATCATGTTGGCTTATTTTCCTAAGTAAGTGTCAGCTATAAGCCCAGTGAAATTAGTAGCTATACCAGTAGCTATATCTGAAGGCTCATTACAAGCCAACCATAATCACTGGAGCCGTTATATAATGCTGAGGCCAAATGACACCCCTGATGATTGGACAATGACCCGGAAATTACATTAACACTCAATGTTTTGCCCCTTGAGTCAAAGGTAATCCATGTGAAATTTCCCCGTTATGAAAAATGACTGAATTATAAAAAATACAAAAATAAAAGCTATCAGCACAGCATTCAACAGGCTCACTTGGAGCCTCAGTACTAATGTTACTTTTCCATCAACAGTTTCCATTACATTTCCTTTCTCAAAAGTCTTTTCTGCATTTGATGTGTCTGCTGTAGGGGATTTCTTGAGATGGGTGGGAAATTGAGCACAACAACCTCCCAGACTGGGCCAAATAAACCAGGAAGCAGATCATTCGATTAATGTAATTTGAATTATTTCAATTACTTTTGCGCCACTAGGGTGCTGGATGCCAGTAAGTGATTCTAAAGGAGCAGCAATGACAGCTGGAATAGAGGGGGTACACTTTCTTCATAATTAGGATTACAACCAAACATAAACACACACAGAACCACTCATGGGCACACACATGGCATTTTTACAGTTTTATCCACACAGATTTTTACTGTTATTGCCTTGATTGCAGTTTATTTTATCCCCCCTTCTACTTTTACTGCAAGAACTAGGGCATCTTTCCTGTCTCTCTCTCACTTGCACACATACGTTAGCCTGAAGCCGAATACAAAATACACCTGGTGAGAGAGACACACGCATGTGGTTTAAAGAGACAAAAAGGAAGTGAAAAGGGAAAAAATAAAGAAGGGGGGGGGGGGGGGGGGGGGGGGGGGCTGATGGCTGCCTAGGAATTGAGGACAGAGAGAGGAGAGTAAAACAGAAGGTCCCACAAACACACACACACACACACACACACACACACACACACACTTTGTGCTGCTCACACACATTAGCCTGAAGCTCAACAAAGCTACACCTGGTATAGGAGACGCAGAGAGATGCAGAGAGAGCAATAGATGTGAGCTTGCCTGTGAATTGAGGCCATGCAAAGGGAGACAGAGGTAAAGACAGCAGGAGGGAGGACGAGTTAGGAAGCACTGATGGTGTGAGCTGGGTAGGAAACAGCTTCCCAGCATGAAGAAGACAGAGAAGGAAAATGCGGTAAAGGTTGCTCAAAGAAAGAAGGTACATTTCTAAAAATGTGAGCTGAATAGGACAAAGATTTGTACTACAATAAATGCTCATGAAGGCAAAGTAAGAGATGGTCTTGATAATTATAGTGTAGAATAATAAAGTATAATTATTAAAAAAGTATCAAAAAACATATTCTTCAAACCAAGTCTATTTATGCGTACAAAAAAGTAACCAAACCTATTGGAAAACAAAGCATACAAACATCTTTTTACATACCCAAAAATGTTCTGTGTGCCTTTGCATTGACGAGAGCGGGATCAAAGTTATGCGCATAAATGTCAGAGGCGTGAGAAAGCAGTGTTAAAAACTGAACAGCTATACAGTGTCCTTGAATGCAGTATTGAAGGTGTGTCAGCAAACTGCAAAATAAGGAGAAGAAAAAATAGCATCTTGTGTAACAAAAACAGTACTCATGCAGCTGGAAATAAAATGCAGACTTGGATAAGACAACCACTTTAGCGCCAGCGACTTAAATTCACTGTACTGAATACTTAAATTATTTTAATGAGGAGTATCTGTGTGTGTGATGTTTTTGTGTGTGCACATGTGAGAAAACAAACATACAGTACATGTAGATGTGTGTTTGTGCATGTGTGAGGCCCCAGGAGCACCTAGTACTATGAGCATGTTTTCTCCCCTTCTACCTCACTGACATTCACATTTGATTCTTTCCCTTTAGCACAAACACAGCATTGTTTTTTTTAATATCTTCTCCTTTTCTCAGACATGAAAACAAATTCAACACTTCCAACTAAATTCTGAAAGAGATTCTGTGAATGGTAAAGCTTCTGATGAACACAGAGCTGTGATCATCAATACTTTTGCCTATAGCTATTGGGTTGATTTCCTGTGTGGAAGCTGTATTGAGCCGCTTGAGACTTCTAGGAGGCATGTAGCAAGCTCGCAGTGTCTTCTCTCTTTGGTCCTTTCAAAACACATGTTAACAGCACAGTGATGTTTTTTTTCTATCCCTGAAAATTGCTATGAATGTTTAAATGTGCAATTGAAAGCACTTTGTTTGGCTTCCTCATTTTCTTCCTCTCTGTCTCGTGAGTATACTGTACTGTGCTCTCGTTTCCCCATCCCTTCCTGTTTTCTCTCTCTCCTGAGTATACTGTACGGTGCTCTCTTCCTCTCTGGAGGTTACCCTACTTGGTTCTCTCATCACCATATTTCTCTTATTTCATAAGAATCCTATGCTCTATTTATCCTTCCATTGTGTCTGTCATACCAAAAATTACTCCATATCGTTATATATTCAACGTATGAATCACATTAAACTATTTCCTCTTATTCCTCTTTCGCATTTAAAAATGCTTGAGAAGCACTTTTTTAAAAATGTAATAATATTGCAAATGAAGGTTCAGAGTGCTTTCAGAAGGAAAACAGTAAATTTAGGCAAACAAAATTAGATGCAACCAAACATTTACCGAGATTTTGCTTTGTCGATCTATGTTCTTGCTAAGTTAAGCCCCAGGAAATGCAGAGGAGAAGGAAAGAGAGAGAGAGAGAGAGAGAGTGTGTGTGTAAGTGTGTGTGTGTGCAAATGGGTTGAGCAAAAAAATGAGAAATAAGTGCATGAGGTCAGCAAGATTGACTCGCAAACTATCTTTCTTTCTTGATGTTGCTCAAACACACATACCTACCTACACTCAGAAACAAACACACACACACACATACACACACACACACACACACACACACAAAGATACGCAAAGTTACACAAATAATGAGAGCGGGAGCAGCTTTTTACCTTGAAGACGCAAGGAGGGAGTGAACAGAAAGAGGGAGAGAGAGAGAGAGAGAGAGAGAGATTGCAACAGAACAGACAGAGCTATATGAATATTTCTCTTCCATCTCTTTTCTACTTTTATCTCAACTGCAGTTTTCTGAGACTCCAAAAGAAAAACACTCACAAACACCAGGATACAGACATCAATACTTTGCACACACAACGACACATATACAAAATGCTATTTCAAATGCCAACATTTCTTCCTAGATTTAATAAAATGGAATAGTCTTTGGTAATCATCTTAACTTAGGATGCAATTCTACATGAGAAATAGTAGATTTGGAACATTTGTCCATAAAGTGAACGTATCACAATAAACAATGATAAAAAAATACCTTATAGGAAAAGATTACAATAAAATTGCTTATGACAAAAAAAACATTAAAAAGGGAATGAAATAAAACTAGGGAATTGCACAATTCCATAATAGGAGCATTCATTAATTTTTAATTTATTGGCAGTCTCACTACACATTTAAACGTGATCAAAACAGTTTCAAATATATTCTAACCACAATAAATGTGAAGCTGATTGAAAAACTGATGCAACTTTCTAGGTGAAAATAAGACTGAGGACAAACACCTAACTTAATATGTGGCCTTGTTTCTGAAATAAAATTAATTTAGTCAGAATTCAAGAAAAGCACTTTTTGAGCTCATGCTCAAATTTTGACAGGAACAAAGAACTTCCATATGAAAGTTCTTAAAGTGCTGAGTCGGTATCATGATCCTATAACACCAATGAAACACAAAACCACACATGCACACAGAGTCAAAAATGAAAATCATATTACAGAGTCAAAACCACAACCAAAACCCCATCAGCCCCCCCC
>NC_045746.1:13012602-13014476 GCF_008692095.1 Etheostoma spectabile
CCCCCCACACACACACACACACACAAGATGAAAGGAAAACAACTCATCTGGTCAGCAGAACTTTGCCCCTCAGGAATGATTTAAATGTGTGTGTCTCATTGTTAGACCCTCGGGTATCAGCTACCCTAGTTTAAGGTGTGATGCACACACAAACACACACACAGAAAAAGGTTTCTTCCCCTCGTCAGAGCTGCAGAGTGTAAGCTTATCTTGGGATTTAACATTCTCCCATACACTCCATTTCCTTTGAGATTATAAATTACTTCTACATGTAGCGTAGGTTTCTGTTTAAAGATTTATGTTTAATGTGAATATGTGAAACTTTAAACCACATTGCAGTGGTAAGCAATCCCTCTAGCTGCATAAAGTCACATAGCTTGAATCAGCACTTGGTATCATTCAAGAGACAGGCCAACTCTTTTGGTTTGGCATTAAATAGAGTCTGAGCAATGCCTTTAAAACTAGCAAATATACACAAGCTGCACCATAGGTTTGATATTGTTTTACCAAAGCAAACATTTCTTTCCACAAACAACATAAAAGAATAAAAAAAGACTTATCAGATCACTAATTTGAGCAACATCAAGACATGTTTCTTCAAGCTACCTTCTCCAAATTGAATCTGGCTCAGCAGCCAGCTGCTTGTCCCCTTGCTATTTACTGCAGCTGTTTTAGCGGACTGCTAGCACAAACTGCAGCATGCATATTTCACCACATCATGCTGGCAAGATTGTAGTCATTGAAGGGGATAAATCTTTTTCTGGTACCTCAGGCTCTCAGGCCCAAGCATAACAAAGCACATGTTGCATTAGGCATCAATGCTAATTTTGCTAGAGTCATGCTGGACACTGCATAGCATGACTGACATTCTATCCCAGCTTGATTATTATCATAGCTAGCGCAAGACTAAAATAGCTGTTTGGAATTTACTGTGCATTGTTAGTCATGCAGTTACGTAAAGTCAGGACTACCCAGATGCTATTTAGTTTTTACTCCAGCTTCATCTATAAAAAAAGCCCTGTTTTGCATAGAAAGCGAGTATAGGGCTTTTAAAGATCTCTCTTTCTTTGTCAGAGAGCAGGGTCACCCAGAGAGCAGCAACACTTCAGAATGTGTCAACACGTTGTTCAAGGGAACTTTGGCAGGGATAGTAAGCGTCGTAGGTGTTATACCAGCCACATTCCAGTTCACTGCTGGAGTGCATCCTTCAGTCAGTGGTGGATTGAACTAACCACCTTTCTGTCTCTTCACCTTAGGCTAAACCTCCGTATCCGTGAAAACCATACAACAGTATGTAAAGGGTTTATTGTCTGAGTTGAGAACCGGAGTAACCTTAGCAGTAATATACTAAATGCAATTGCCATTTTTAATCAAAAGGAGCTGCAGAGATTTAAAGATCTTTTGGATTAATGATGCAAGGAGGCGGCAACAGGCCAGCAGAGGAGAGAGTCGTGACCAAAAGTAAAACATACAAATACACATACCAAAGTACACACAAAAACACCGACGCAAATACACAACCAGGCAGCCATGAGTTTAGGCAAACACATCTGCACTAATACGTACTGTCACATGTACACACATAAACAGACACGTAGACACACACTGTCATCACAAAAAATATTTTACTTAAAGATTTTTATGAGAGACCTGAAGAGGAGAAGAGTGGAGGTGAGTGGGATGGTTTTAAGAGATGGAGAGCCAATTAGAAGATCAGCTGAGACTGGTGGTATATCGGTTTTAACCCTTGTATTGGGTCAAATTGACCCATGACTGATTCTGAAATAAAATTTTACTTCAAAATCTATTAACAAATATTGTCTTTATCCCATTTTCAAACACTTGAGATAACATATATGTTTAGGGAATGCAAT
>NC_045746.1:13014486-13018595 GCF_008692095.1 Etheostoma spectabile
TAGAACACAATTAAAAATGGAAGTGGGATTCTTTTTTTGTCATAAGGCTAAGGCAGGTTAAAAATCCACTGTGGAAAAAACATAAGTGGTCATATCCAGAATACTTTTCTAAATTGAGTCAGGAATACATGTTTATCAAAGAAAATAAGGTAAGCCCATTGATTTTCTGGAAGAAAAAATGTAACTTGTACCATTTTTCTTATTTTTTTCTGAAAAGGGTCAATTTGACCCGAATACCAAAAAAGGGTTAAGAGCCAACATAATGAAAAGGTTCAGTTCCAAATATTGCTAAAGTACCCTTGAGCAATAGCCTGACTTTGCCAGACCTTCTTCCAAAGGAGGGTCTGGCTTTGACATAAACTGGTTAAATGGCATTTCTTTAAGCCAATCAGAATAGTCATTGGCGGTGTTAAACTCTGCAGAGTTGCTGCAAAAAAATTGTGCGAGAGAAAACTCAGATTGGACAGATATTCTAGTTAGCTGTCTCAATTCAGCATTCAGAGATCTGGGGAACAGTCAACAATAGTCCTCATAAATCCACCGGATTTAAAATTACAACACAAAGAAAGGAGGAAGGAAATGAAAAATACATGCATCCAGAGGAATTTCATGCAGCACCGGAGTAATCCTGGAAGTGAAATAGGAAGTATATAGACTACTTGAGCAATGACACATTTGGTATTATATGTGCAAACCTACAAGCACAAGGACAATTACTAGTTGCATTTTCATTTGCAAATTAATGATAATGAATGGTTTTCCCCAAATAGGATTTAAAGGACAATTCTGGTTTAAACTTGGTTCTTGTATTTGTAGTTTTGGCCTTCAATTTGTAAGATTGTATTAACCAAGTAATTGGTAAGATAATTTCAACATAGTCTGACAAAGCAAGAGACAAAAGAAGGAGTGTTCTGACCATCAGAAAGGTTGTGCATAATTTCATTGTTCAACAGGATTATCTATATCCCTTTATTTGGACATGAGGTGGATTGGGCATCTTAATAGGATGCTTCCTGGATTCATCCTTCTGAAAGCTCTATGGATAACCCATGAGTCGACCTTAAATACAATGGAGGGATCTATCCACTTGAGCTGAGGAATGCCACAGGTTGCCCCAGAAAGAGCTTATGTACATGGCTGGTAGAGCAAGCCATCAATCTTCAATCAGCCGTCAATAACAGGGTTGGCAGGGTCAATCTCTTGCTCCTCCTGTCATATGTTGAAATGCCTTTGAACTGAACCCTGATTGTGTGTGTGAAGGAGAGGCAAAGTGTAAAGCATGTTGTCTGTTAAGGAGAAAGGCACTAAATTACTTAGCTTGCCACCTGGACCTGCATAAACTGCAGGAAATGGATGGATGGACTTTATTTGGAGGCAAAGTGAAAGTGAGCATAAAAAAGTGGTTATGCCTCATTGCACATAAAAACTGTAAGTGCACAAAACAGTAAGTACGGTAGATCAAAACTGAACCAGGGAGTATGTCTTCTTAAAGGACAGTTTGTGCAAACAGTAATAGTGTAACAGTTTGCCTCAGTTTTATCTTCCAAATAAATCTAGCTGACCTCATGGTGTGTTTGTGTGACTACCTGACTGATCAAATTTCTTTGCCCAGTCAGAATTCAGAAAATGGTAAAAAAAAAAAAATACAAAATAAGACTCAAGTTGTAATAAATCAAAGTTGTTCTTTAACCTTGCCCAACATATGTGTCAAACCCAGTTCTCTTAAGAAAAATGACAAAAACATTTGGCACAAGAGATAGCCATACACTGTTGGCTTGACGTAAGAGTTTTGCCCCCAAATGCATTTTAAAAAACTACAATGATCTAAATTAAACAAATATACCACTACAGCATACAAACCATAAAGAGGACTGGAGGCTTGTGTGTTGTAGCATTGGGTATAGGTAACAATACTCTTCTCCATTAGTTAGTCTTGTGCACAAATCCATTATTTAAGTAAAACTAGCAGTCTGCTAAATGTACTTAAGGGTCCTCAGCTCCTTTTTACCCATAACCAAAAGCCTGTAGCTGCTGAGCTAAACAGCATAATCCAACAATAATGAAGAGTCTTAATTAGCTGCATGTTTGTGTGTGTGTGAATGTGTGTGTATTGATGTGAGCTCATCAAGAGGCGGGTGGTATGATTCCAGTTGTCGGGGGGTAAGTGAGTGTGAATCAACCCTGCTGACATCAAATATGCTCACACACACACACACACACACACACACACAGCTGAAGTTAAGCTCTACATTCCACTCATTGCACCAGTCATTGTTCCCACTGCCATGAGCCATATTGACTGGAAAAGAGGGAGTCATGCGTGCGTGTTTGTGTGGGTGTGTGTGTGAAAGCAAGAGAGAGAGAGACAGAGATAGAGAGAGGGTGCCTGGTAGGTTGTAGGGTGAGACATTGACAATATTTATGAGTTTCCTGTGTCTGCATGCTGTTGGTGTGTATATGCAAAGTTTGTGTGGGGATGACAATACATCTGTGTGTGTGTGTGTGTGTGGGTGTGTGTGTGTGTGCACGTGTGTTTGTCTGTTTGTCAGCCTATGTGTGAGAACATTTTGCTGAGTCATCTGGCCCATTTAATTTACTCCATCTCTTCAGGAAACAGCTGCTGTGACATTGCAACCTTGAGTAAACTTTATTGGCTCGCAGGACCATTTAGAGGAGCACCAGAAGCCAATGAGATGTGACAGCTGAATAAACTTCTTGTGTTAAACTTAAACAGGGTCTCTAGAATGATCAGCATGAACACAGCTAGAAATCCTAGTGTTCCCACACACATGCAAACATATGCCACCTGGCACCCTCCTGCAGCAAAGATAAGTGTTATCAGTGCAATTTAGTCCGCAAGGTAAGAACTGATACTGTAGCACTCTATGACTTATGATATCAATTTCAGATAGTAATCTTTGCATGGCTTGAGATAAATAGCACAATTTTACTGTTTTGTAAAGGATCAGTTTGCAATAACAGCAAAAGAAAATGTGATATTCTCCTATATTCTCCATTAGATTGATATTGTCTTCACGCTGGAAAAATAGCAGAAAATTAAGTTGGCACCTTTTGTCTTCCATTTCCCTGCTTTGAAATTCTGCAATAATAATACTCTAATTGATTGTAAGATCATAATGTGATACTGGTATCTTTATCAGTGCACCTCTGTGTGCATTTAAAAGAATACGATGAGAAGATATGATATTTTTGATACAGTGCACTACCCAGTATCTTGATCCTTACAATTTATTTTTGTTTACATTTCTTACACTTTTCTTTCTATCCACTGATGTAAATGCATCTTCAGTTTTATTGAAGGACGACTGAGAAACCTTTATTATTATTTATCAAATGTTTAGGAAAAACCTGTATAAGCCATTTTGCGCTCAATCTACTCATATAATTTCTTTTTGACCTCATAATAAAAATATACAAGAGTTTACTAGGTGCAATGCTACCAAAGTAGCCTAAGACAAAACCTTCATTTCTTCTTCATTTCCTATCTGTGTCTTGACTGCACACTGTTGAATAAAGGCAACGAAGCCAAAAAACAAAATGAAGTAATCTGAATGCCTCGTCTGAGTGACCAACTGAACGACACTGACATCCATAAAGCCCCACACTCGGACTTACAACACCAGGATCAGATTCACCATCCCCCATCACAGTTTGTAATATCAGCAGTTTTAAAATGAGCACATCTGGCTGAAGACAACGCAGTCAAGATTCAACTTTTTTCATAGTGAAGAATATGCTTTGCTGTCTGAATTGTGGTGGCGATCACACTTAGGAGCTGCTGATCGTCTCGCTGCAGAATTGATTTGTTCCAGCAATTTTCCCCCACAGACATAATAATCACAGTCATTTCAGTCATCTTTGAGGCAAGAGCTTCTGTAAATGGGGGATTTTGCAATTGGAAGATGGAAAAGAAGTGCATGACAATTTTCAAACTTGTCTTCTGCAAGTTCAATTCCACTGAAATTAAGCTGAATAACATTCCACCAATAATTCCCGGGATGGCGTTGCTTACTGTGATATACAGTTGTGTTCTGAATAACAGCAGTGTGTTTAAAAAAGTGAATGCTCAAAATCCTTAGAATAGCTTT
>NC_045746.1:13018605-13018916 GCF_008692095.1 Etheostoma spectabile
ATAATATCAATGCATTGGGAACACTGCACAATTAATTCCAAATCAAAACATGACCAAAATTGATCAAGTTTGTGTTCTGCCTTTACAGAAAGTGAAGAAAAAGGAATATTTGGCTGTACAAAAAAATAGTATTTGCATTTTCTTTTACAAACTCAAACGTTTACTGTATGAACTAGCAAGGTCTCAAGGGTTTGCTTTACTTTGAATCACTGCACTAATATTTAGTTGCAGAACCATTATTTCTGAGAACTTCTTCACATCTGTGTTGCATGGAGTCGACCAAATTCTGGCACCTATGAACAGGTATTCCA
>NC_045746.1:13018926-13019018 GCF_008692095.1 Etheostoma spectabile
ATTGAACTACATTCCACAATTCCTCTGCATTATAGGGTTTGGCCTCAGAAACAGCATTTTTGATGTCCCCCCCACAAGTGTTCTATGGGATT
>NC_045746.1:13019028-13028999 GCF_008692095.1 Etheostoma spectabile
GATTGGGCTGACTACTCCATAACATCGATCTTGTTCATCTGGAACCAAGACTTTGCTCGCTTACTGATGTGTTTTGGGTCATTGTCTTGTTGAAAGACCCATTTCAAAGGCATTTCCTTTTAAGCATAAGGCAACATGTATTTTGATGTATTGAAACTGATTCATGATCCCTGGTATGCAATAAAGAGGCCCAACACCACAGTTTGAGAAACATCCCCATAACAGGATTTTTGCACCACCATGCTTTGTGGTCTTCTGTGGCTTCAATTCAGTGCACGGGGGTGGTCGGACAAACCTTCTGCGGCCCCTTGACCCAAAAACAACAATTTTGTTCTCATCAGTCCACAGAATGTTGCACCATTTCTCCTTTGGCCAGTCAATGTGTAAATTTCAACCTATGAAGTACCTGTCTTTTTTTCACCAAGGGGAAATTGCGAGGGGTTCTAGCTGATAGCTTTGCTTCACATAGCCTTCTTCTGATCGTAACAATACTCACAGGAAACTTTACGTCTTCTTTGATTTTCCTGGAGCAGATCATTAGTTGAGCCTTTGCCATTTTTGCTATTCTTCGATCCGTTCAAATGGTAGTTGACCGTTTTTTCCCATGTCTTTCAGGCTTTAGATGCCATTTCAAGGCAGCAACCAACCAAAAATAATTTTGGCTGAGTAGACTATAATTTTCTGCACTTCTTTTTATGTTTTCCCCTCTCCAATCAACTTTTTAATCAAAGTCCGCTGTTCTTCAGAGCAATGTCTGGAACAACCCATTTTACTGAGTATTTCAGCGTGAAATGCACTATAACCAGCATGCACAACATTTGCTTCCTTCCTTCCTTAAATATGGGCCATAACTGACACCTGTTTCTTCACAGAATCCATCACCTCACTATTGAACACAACACTGCTATTATTTTAAAGATGCCCCTTTCAATTACAGTATCAATTACACAGAATGAGCAGCATGCATGTCATGACTGTTGGGTGTGTTGGATTTCTATGACTCTACAACACTTACTAGTGCCATGAGAAAAAAATCACTGCTATTAGTTTGAACAAAACTGTAGGTATTATGTGAAACAATAAAATACCTACAATCTGAGCTATGAAAACAGTGGGTATCACTGCAATGGTATCATTATTAGTGTTCTGACTGAAAAGCTGTCGGAAGTTATTCATGCATACTAAGTGTTTAACCCAAAACAACACAGTACATTAAGTGACCGTAAATGAGCTAAGCAGAGTGACTTCAAAACACACTGATTGATTGATTTTTCACAATGTCCTTGTCAGATGTGATTCACAACGTAGACACCAGTAAAGTCTGGAGGTAAACGGTGTCATTTGTTAAAAAACATAATCTGCTGTGTAAATAACAGTTTATACTATGATATGTGAGGTTGATAGTTTGCTTTTATCAAATTTATTGTAATATCCTGGAAAGGGCATGAGAACAGAAGAGAAGATCTCTATGTCAAAAGCTCTTTTATGAATACTGTTTTTAAATGTAAATATCAGAACTTGAGCTGATATTTTTCTCTTTCTGGTGTAACAGGCCATTAAATATGTTGCTTCAGGGCATTCTGATAAATCTATAAAGCTCAGCACATTGTGCAAAGCAACAGGACTCGATTCTACTCATAAATATATGCCTTAGATAATGCTGAGAAAATGTGTGTTGTTACCAGACAACAAACTGCCTTGCCCTGAGCCCGAATGAATTACAAAACAAACATTACAGGTTTTTGGCCTAAAAAGTTCTTGAAGAACACATTGCATTTATTAAAATATAATGGATGATATGGTTAATGTCTTTTTAAAAGAGGACAGAAAGAGATAGATATCCAGACTGACTTGACACAGAAAGATATTGATAGTGAAAAGAAGATGAAAGATCAAGAGATGGGGAAAAATAGTACAGTGGGCATAAAAAGATAGAGAGAGAAAGAGAGATATGGGCAAAGATGGGAAGATACAAAAATAGAGATAAACAGGGAGAGACAAAGAAGAAGAGATATAGATGAAGTAATACAGAACAAACAAAAAAAGGAGAAAAAGCAAGGGAGACAAAGAAAATGAGAGAGACAGGGAGAGAGAGAGAGAGGGCCTTATCAGTGTATTGCAGGAGGCATAAGATGTAACTGGGGAGTCTGTGTGTGTGTGTGTGTGTGTGTGTGTGTGTGTGTGTGTGTGTGTGTGTGTGTGTGTGTGTGTGTGTGTGTGTGTGTGTGTGTGTGTGTGTGTGTGTGTGTTTGTGTTATTGAAGTGACTTTGGTCAAGTTTAAAACTAGAAAGTCCAGTCGACAGATGGACAGAGAAAAACAGAAACATCAACTGTGCTTTTATGGCTCTGGTTAATTAGAAAATCCAGGATTATATGGTGTATATTTCAGGTATGTCTGAAATATTTAACAAAGCCATTTGACATGTTTGCAATGAATCCAAGCTCCAAAAAATAGACATCTATTTCACTCTAGAGGATACAAACTTGACAAAGTCAGAGGTTACACAGCCTCAAAATCAATGTAGACCGCTCTCAGAAGACTTTCCTGTTCCTTGTGTCAGATGAGACAATCGATTGAAAGACAATCCAATCAGTCACAATGTAAACAAAGCCAGAAGCAGGGTGACGGCATTTTAAAAGCGGGTCTCTTGTAGCACTTACATAAGGAGCTTTTTATTTTAAAATACTGACAGTGTCTCTCTTCCTCAGATTTATATTATATTATATTATGAATGATCAAATCACATTATTCACGGTGGCTCAGAGGATAGCACACTGTTGCCTCACAGCAAGAAAGTCCTGATTTTGAACCTGACCCATCCGGTGCTTTTCAGTCTGGAGTCTGCATGATAATGCTGCTGGGGGTGTTGCTCTATTATTAGCTTAGGAGTGGGTGAAGGTTTAAGATGGGTACAAACCTGGGTTGTCTGGAACCCAATAATAAAGTTTCTTATTTATTGATCTGTCCTCAAAAGCTGTGGTTTCAAACTTTTCTGCCAAAAGTGACGTTTAATAGTACTAACTTGTAACTGCTGCCGAGATTATGTTCACAGGCAATGTTTTATTGAGTGAATATTGATACTACATTTACGTACTGCTACTGAGGGTGGATGGTGGCTGTACAAGGTGCAGGTTCTGGACAGCAAAGACTGGGGTCCAAATCTTGAGACCCATGTCCGCTTAGGTTCAGGCAACAGAAGGATTTTGGTTAAGTTCAGTAAATACTGCAGAAATTCTGCAAAATTAAAACTAAGACCATGATCTTTCATTACCCTTCACCAAGTGATCTAAGAGCCTAAACATATCCATATTCAAGTTTAATAATAGTTCCTGGTGTTACAAATTAGTTGTATCTAAACACAATTCTTAGGAGATAGGTCTGAACGTGTAATGTATACTTCAGTATAGAGGCACATTTCTATAGCTCAAATATGTTGATTTATGTCTAAAAGTTAGAAAATTTCAGATTGTATAACACTATCATACTTTAAATGCTAAACTGATTTAATATTGCGTAATTAAATTTCAAATGTGTCACATCAGCCATCTCACATCTGACACTTGGCGGATCCTTGTTCGTTGATCTGGAAAACCAGATAGCTGAAATAGACTTTATTTATTACCATAACCTGAGTGAACATATATGCTGAAGCATTCCAATGCATCACACTGTGTGGGTCGGCCCTTATCAGATAACCACCAGATAATCCCATGTTGGGTTAGGCTGTAATTTAGCTGAACCTGTGCTTACAAGAGAAATCAGGTCCAGCTAAGTTTAACAGAACCTGCCCTAGTTTTGCTCACCGGATGTAAATTGCTGGGATAAATACATGCATCTGGGGCAAAGCGCTGCTCAGGACGGTTGTGATTGGTTAAAAGAAATACAAACAAGCCAAAGGGCCCTATTTTAACAATCTAAGCACACAGTGTGAAGTCTGGCGCAGCTGCATTTAGGGCATGTATGAATCTAATTTTGCTAGTTTAAAGGTGGACAAAAGGTTCAAAAAGGTTGTACTTAGTATCTTAATTGATCATAGGTGTGTTTTGGGCATAACATGCATTAAACCAATCAGAGTGTCATCTCCCATTCCCTTTAAAAGCCAGGCACTTTTGTACCTTGGTGCATTGCTATTATGATGGCGGATTTGCTAAGCTAAGGAGATTTTCAGAAGAAGAAACTGATCTGCTCGTGCGTGAAGTGAAAGCGTATGAGCAGATCATGTAATATTATTTCACATTGTAGTATTTTTTGTTTAGTAACTTTTGCGTGTTTGCGTGCTGCTGTCCCTGTGTGTGTAATACGCATAATGTGCGCGCGCGGTGCACGACCCTAGGCACGTTTGACTAATGTGCTGTTAAAATAACACTGAAATGCTGCGCTATTGACTTTAGACCAGGCTTTTGTTGGTCAATGGTGCGATCACTTTCAACTGCCTCGGGATAGCAATACATCAAGACTGCCGCTTAACTGGGGCAGCCTCTAGCTCACCCAGTAACAGCGTTCACCCCATGTAGGCTGAGTCCTGCAGCGGCGCAGCGTTCGGATTCAACCTGCTGCCCTTTGCTACATGTCATCCCCCATCTCTCTCCCCCTTTCCAGTCTCACTGGTATTACTGTAATAAAGGGAAAAAACCCAAAAAGTAATATAACATAAAAAATAAAAAATAAGTGGTCAGGTTGGCTCAGTTGGTAGAGCAAGTGCACATATACTTGAAGGGTTTATGCCTCGACGCAGAAGTCCAGGGTTCGAGTCCGACCTATGACAATTTCCTGCATGTCTTCCCCCTTTTCTCTCCCCCCTTTCCCACCTAGCTGTCTTGTCCAATAAAGGTGGAAAAGCCCCCAAAAATAATCTTTAAAAAAAAGAATGCACCTAAACACACCACCCTGTAAGACTGGCACGCCCATTGGTGCACAGATGGGCGTAGCGTTGTGCCGGGTGCAAGATAGGGCACTGAGTGTTTTTCCCTTATCCCAGAATAGATAAGTTGTGTAAAACACACTCCAGCGCTGACACGGAGATAGGTTTGGCAATGCAAGACTAAACCCGCCTCAACAGAGGCTAATCTAGCCAGATCCTAAGTGACACAGCAACTAGGTAGCCTAAAATCATGCACATCAGCTGAACGGGAACCCTTGAATTCCTCCTGGCATAAAACTACTTGATTAAATTAACAAAACCATTAAAAAAATCCCAATCAAGACAAGAAAGGCTTGTTCAAGGTTTAGCCACAAGCTTAAATGGAATGTAGTTGTAAAAGTATGTGTGTGTTTTTTTCTGAAACTAGCCTGACTGGTAGAAAGCTTGAAACAGTCCCTAGATACCACTGACTGGCATTACAAACAAGGCCACTTCAAGGGAATTAACAACGAGGCTGTGATGAGGGAGCACCTGTTGGAAACATCCACTGAAATAAACGCATCAAAATCACACATTTTTACCAACAGTAAGCTGACTCCAGAGACACTCATTTAGTCTGCTAGTGTGGTTTCATGTATCTTTGAAGTGCTTCAAGTGCTGAAATAACAGGCCAGTATAAAACAACAAACTGTCTGTGACACCGGATGTAACCTGAAGGTAGCTTCGGGTGTCTGACGGAGCAAATACACAAGCAGACTAACTCTCTTTCTTTGTCTTAGAGTTCTTTCTCAATGCAGATAACCAGTCAACCTATGTTCTTATCTGTTATGTTTGGTGTTTTTATCTCCTCTGCGACTTTGCAGCCATCGCACAAATATAACCCTCCATCTTTCTGGTTTAACAACACGCGCACGCGCGCGCGCATACAACACACACGCGCGCGCGCTGCGCGCGCACGCACACACACACACACACACACACAACACCCAACACACCACACACACCACCACACACCACACACACACACACACACACACAACACACACACACACCACACACACACACACACAACACCTCTCTGTCTGTTTCGCCTTTCTTCTCCTCCCTTCCCTTCTGTTAAATTAAGCTATCTCCTTTCTGTGGGCCCTCTGTCTATCTCGCTGAGTGGTGCACGTCTATCTTTGTGCTCGTCTTTGTGTATGTGCGTGTCCGTTTAAGTGTTTGTGTTTCAGTCAGGTAGCTGTTAGAAGTTGGATGGAAACAAATCACTTCAAATCTCCAAGTGAGTATGCACGTGTGTGTGTGTGTGTGCGCATGTGTCTCAAGGAAATTTGCATTGATGTTGCCAAATTTAGAAAGAGCATTAGAACTTTTTAAACATCAGCTGTCTGCCGCAGTAAACACATTCATGCACACATAAACACACAATACCAGGTTGTCTGGTAACAACAATGTGGGTTCACAAATTTAGAAAACATTATCTCTAAGTCAAGTATAGTCCCCTGGTATACTAAGTGTGTGTGTGTGTGTGTGTGTGTGTGTGTGTGTGTGTGTGTGTGCGCGCGCGCTATGGATCCAAACACAAAACAGCTGCCCTAAGCTACAACAAACAACCTGATTAGATTCCACCGGCACATATACACTCTCCCTTACTCACACAGCCACACATAATATGGTTCATAAATGCAGATAAAAGCCCTTGAAGAATAACACAAACCTTTAATGTTAAGAATTTAATTGATATTTCAAAACCGTCCAACAAGCTACAATAAAAACCAGATTACAAACCAGATCTCTTTCACAATTGCATCATGGTGCATGTGCATTCTTAGTTTCTATCACATATTTTAAATACATCCCTGTACATGCCTGCTCTGCCTCTTCATCCAAGTATAAAGCTGTTGACCTTCACATTCTCTACTGTGTTCTGTGTGTTCTGCACAGAAGAGAAGAGAAAAATGGAGAAGAGAGGAGCTTGTATTATCTCACCAGGCAGATTTCCCCATTGGCAGAGGCCTTGTTGATTTCCTTAAAGTGTCTAAGCACTAAGGATCAACTCCTCTATGCACCACATAAGACCTCTATAAAACACAAGTTAGCCAGACAGTCAGCAAGCTGCTTTTATTCATCATTCAGTCAGCCTGCATTTGTCAGTTGGTCAGTCAGCAGGTATAAAGCCTGTATGTCAGTCATCCACTCAGTCAGCCAGTAAATGAATCAGTTCCTGAATCCATTCTTCATTCCTGCCTCTCCCACACACCTGTGCTGGCCACTCTAAAGCCCTTTTCTCCTCCAGCCGTTACAAGACATCCAGCTAATTGCTGCGATAAAGGGCTTAGCGAAGGGATCACTATATATTAGCAGTGCTTTGTGTATAGATACTACTCCAGGTCCTTGGGATCCCTTACAGCTCTCAGAAAGCCAGTGAATGAAGATGACTACAGATGTTAAGTGCATGATCATATTTGAACTTCAGTTCTACAGAGATAATAAGTAGATTTAGGGGTCATCAGCAATTCTGAGTACTACTTCCATTTTTCTCTGACCTAAATTTAATTTATCAAGTACATCTATCCATCTCTTGTATAAAGTGACTCAGGTAGTGGATGCACTACAACCAGATGTTATAGAAAGCCAAGGGTCAACAGTCAAATGGATATCAGTAGTAAAATATTGCCAAAAAGTTAGATTTTCTGAAACTAAGACAAATAACCGTACATTCCCGTCAGTGGAGGCTAGTGACTGAAAAGGTTTTTAACACTAGGCTTTTAAAAAAAAGTGCAGGGCGCCGGCTCTGTGAAATGCTGTTTAAAACACATGAGCTTAGCCTGGAAGAAAGTGCACCATGAAACATTTTGTTGTCTATGGGTATTCTTTCCTTATTTCAATTCTACAGATATCTCAATAAATGTTGAGAGTAAGATGTCACAGAGAGAGATTTCAGCAAAACAATAGAGTCGGAAAGGTGAGAGAAAAGTGAACGTCAGATATAGGTGTCAGTTCATCAGTATTCTTGCTAGATTTATTATTGTGTGCAAACCATCATAAAGGCAAACACTTGTTCCACTGACATCCGCATCTGAATGTGAATGCAATGCCTCTGTGAGAGGGATGGCATTGTAAACATGCAAGTCTTGCTTTGTCTTGACCCAAGAAAGAGGAAAAAAAATATCTGCTACTGTTCTTTCCACCTACATATATAACCCTGAGTTGAATTGAAGAAGATCAGGAGTATTTTCTGGGGACTGTTGAAAGGCATTCTGTGTAGGTAATCGCTTAGTGAAGTGGAAGTAGACAAAGCCAGTAAAGGGAAAGAAGGTACACCTTGAAAGTAAATTACTACATTTCATCAAAAAAGAACTCCTGAAAGGCACTAGAGTTCACAAAGAGAGAGCTAGCATGATGATGATGTCATCATGCTAGCCACAGGATATGACCACAGGAACATATTTTGAGGTGGGGGTGCGGATAAATTTTCAAGTGACATTTTCAGCCAAAGTCAACCACCACACTGCATCCAACACAAGTGGAAAAACAAAAGCTAGAATGAAATCCAAAATCAAAGACAGGGCTTGGGTATAAAACACTAAATTAAATCAAATCAAAAGTTAGCTGCCTTGTTGTCTGTTGCTAGCAGAGCCACTGTGGGAGTGACAGCTGTAGTAGTGCTGCTGCTACTTCTTTCGGTTACAGTTGCTGGGTTTTCTGACTCAGGTCTATTAGGCGAGCTAACTTCTGTACAGTTGACCAGCCGGGAAAGTTTCCACAACTATCTTAACTCATGAATGTGTGTGAGAGGCACGCCTTGCTCTTGGCAAAATTGGCAAAATCATTCTGATCAAATGATGTATTACATTTAATTGTAATTAAAGGGAGTAGGTCAATATCAATAATCAATTAATTAAAATAAATGTATGTAATTTTTAATTATGTTTGTAGTTTGCCTTCCTTTCGCTAAGGGGGTGCTGCAGCACCCTCCGCACCCCTATTTCCCACGGCCATGTCCTGCGACAACTCCCGGAGCTGCTCCAAAACAGTGAATAATAGAGGAAATTCTTGGACTCTATGACAGCACCCATGGAGATTGCACTGGAATATGTGGTGTCAGTGCTAAGCCATACAGTACATTTAAATAAAACTCAGTTGGATTTATATTCTCAAATGAACAATCTATGAATCCATTGTCAATAAACAGATAAATAAATAAAATGTAAAAAGTTTTTGTTGTAATAACTTTTGATCTAGACAGGGTATAAAAGGGGTTAAAAGCAAGTTGAAAACTAAAAGTATGTTTTTTTTCTCCTCAAGACTGTAGTAACAAGCAAACCCCTAAATGGCTACTTTGTGAAAAATGCCATATGATGTAAGCATATGTCTAGTTTTTAATCTGTGTAAATTAGAGCTTTTTAACAAGGGGTCGGGACCCCTAGGGGTCCTCAGAGTTACTGCAAGGGCCCACTGAGTTACTGTTAACCTTTTGAAAAAAAAATTTAAAACAAAACTGGGTCAACATGAATCCAACATATTATAGCAAATATTAAACAGCCCATTTGTGCAAAAAAAAAAAATAAATAAAAAAAAAAAAATAATATATATATATATATATATATATATATAGGCAAGATAGTCACTAAGATAGCCAATCACAGTTAATCCTAAGAACTCACTGTGCACATATGTATGTTTAACATTAAATTAGAGATTTGTAAAATCATGCCAACAATTATTTTAATAGCTTAGTATTGTATGCTATAAAAAAGGTACAGTATGTATTTAGGCTTCAGGTCGCACACAAGTTATTGTAGGCCCAGATTAATGTGAAACGTAATTTTATTCCCTGAATGTTGGGCATTCCTGCTCTGTCTCTTTTTCAGCTTTGTTTAAAAAACGTTGAAGAGATAGCCTTCTTGCTTCTGTGCGTGTGTTTGGTCCCTTTTGTCTTATGCCAGGCTCCTTGTCAATGCCTCTTTTTTGTTTGTGTGTTTGTTTGTGTGTTTGTCTGTGTCTGTCTCTGTGTGTCATGTTAGTGAGCGGCAGACATGGGTCTTGCTGTTGTGTTTGTTTTTGTTTTGTCTCATTCCTGTATTTCCTCTCTTTGTTTTGGTGTG
>NC_045746.1:13029009-13038189 GCF_008692095.1 Etheostoma spectabile
ATTTGATCGCAAGGAAGGATTGTGGAGAAGTTGCACTGTGCCTTCTTCGGTATGTGTAGTGTACGTTCCTATATATTGTCATCTAGACCAATATTTTGCACTTTTGCTTAAATTAAAAAAATAAACATTGAAGGCCCCCAACAGCTTCTCTCTTACCCACACTCCCATTAAAAAAGTTTAACATGAAAACAGGTCAGGGAAAACCAATTTAGCATGTTCCGTCCTGAGAGGAAAATACTTCGTAAGAATAGGCTACATTATACAATTTTTTAAAGGCCTAAGCTTCTGGTATTTAGATACAGTGCAGCATGAACCATCTGGCATTAATGACTGTGTGCTTTGTACACACTTGCTTATTTTTGTTTTGGAGCCATTTTAATTTAGCGTTTTTTGCAAATCTCCTGTGAAAGTGTGCAGTCCGTTTGCATAATGATGTGGAGCAGTGTTTTTGGCTTTTAATTTACTTCACCTTGGGATTGTTAGAAGTGTGTGTATGCATATGAGTGTGATAGTGTGGGTATAGGAATAATTAAACAGCTGTAAGCCTGAAAGAACAGAATTCAGCACAAGAACTGTTCCGTGCGAGAAATCATTGACACAGACTGACAGACACACACAAGCACACGCACGACAGAATGGGAAGTAATGGAGTGAGGAGAGAACGCTGCTGTCTGACATGGAAGTCAACACAGCGTGACATGACCACTACACAAACACACACAAACGCACTTACACACAGATCAATAGCCAACTGCTTAGACCCCAAGCAAATTATTTGGACAAAAATAAAACCCAAACACAATGAGGAATGCAACATAGAGCATGCATACATACACACATAGATGAAGTTACTGCAGATTAGTAATACTCTTTGATTTACAATAAAAGAAATATGCATGCAGCTCATGTACTTGTAATAAAACTGTGATTGTCTGTATATATGTACCGCTTCTAACACAACATCATACACATGGCATTGGGTATCATTTTCAGTTCCTTTAAAAGTTGCCCTGCCACACGTATTTTATTACTTTGTTCTACCATGGAGTCTGTAACATTTTTTCTGGATAAAATGTCTTAGTTACCTTGTTTTAAGCCATTCTTGTGTGGTATAGAAAGTCTGCAGGAAGACTCGATTTGTGCCAGTTCTCATTCATATTCAATGAGCTAAGCTGCTTGACTCTAATTGGTTAACAGCTATCCAATGACAGCCTGGCTATCAGCATCCTTTACCCAATGCAACTGGGTGAGCTCACGTACAGTAATGAGCTTAGGCAACGTGACGTCAGGCTGACCAGCTTTTGTAATTGGCCTGATTTTGCCGCCTATTTCGTTTCAGTGGCTAGGGCTGAAAGAGGTAGCAGTTCATTTTCACATTCACAACATAACACAAACACATATGGAACTAAAACATTTAAAAAAAATACGTGTAGAAACGGTTTTGTGTAACAGAGCACCTTTAATCACCAGTGTGAACCTAAGAGACACAACAGGAACCTGAAAAGGATGGGTCTCTTAATTTGTAGGATAATGCACAATTTTTCAAATGTGGCTGTCAGCAGTGTGTGTATTTATATGTTTTGAATTCATTGCAAATTCAAGTGAATGTGAGGTTTTTGTATTTTTCCATTACATGTACTCCAAGTATGTGTGTATCTTTCAACTGATCTACTTGACCTCTTGAGCTAAGGTTTAAGAATCTTCCAGAGGCAACCAAAGAGAGAGCTAGTGATATAGACAGATGTGACATTATGTGCAGATCACAGGCATGCATTCAAAGACACACACACACACACACACACACACACACACAAAGTTAGCAATGCTCAAAGTGACCAAAACAATGTGGCAGCAGTGACATTTAGCCCGGGGAGAAACAACAACCCTCCCTGTCTCTCTCTCATCTCTATGTTCATATTGGTCTCCCTCTGTTTTTGATGTGCCTCTCTCTTCTTCTACTACTATCTGTCCCTGCAGCACTGCTACTGTGTGTGCATGCCTCTTATAAAATTCGCAAGAAGCAATAACAGTGGGATAGCTCTGTTCTGTTTTGATTTTTCATCAATGTTTTCATCAGGTTTCGGTTCTGCACACACTTGTTCCCTAATTGCTGTATTTAATTGAATATTTTGCTATGATCACTGGGCTTCATTATGACTTCATTTTTTTATTGTCTTATTTTAAGTCAGTCAATTTACAATTCTTCATGCTGACTGAGCACAAACAGAACTCTGAATAGGTACAAGAACAGACAACCAGACAGGTAGCACCTTCCATATGAATAGTAATTGTAATCTGTTTAACCAGTTTTACAAGGGCAATAAGATCAATTGAAACTTAACTCACAAAAACTAAAATGGATGAATGGATGGATGGATGAATGGATGGATGGATGGATGGATGGATAGAGGGATATGCTTATTCATTTTCCAGCCAGGAATTAGATGAGAAGATTGATACTACTCTTATGACCGTGAGTTTTCAAGCTATAGCCAACAGCTGGTTAGCTTTGCTTTGCATTAAGCAGTGTAAAACAACAAGCCTGATTATTTTGTGGCAGGATGCAGTTATTTTCTGGATTTCTGTCATAATCAGGAGGTTGCTAGGCAACCAGTTGTGACTCCAGAACTGTGGTGTCTTTCCAGAAAGAAAATGAGCATACTTCCCCCAAATTTCAAACAAATTATCTAAAAAAAGCCATTGGTTTCAAATTCATTTGGAAGGATAAACAAAAGTGCAAAGTAAAATACCCAAACTTGAGAGATTGCTGACAACATTTCAGGGGTACATATTGGTTTAACGTCAAAATAAAGTGGTAGGTGAGATGACTAACCTACTTGTTTACAACCCTACTGATCATCTGACCACTTCATCGGATTTTTGTTCTGACTTCGCTGTAGCGATGATACTTTGACCCCAACCTCAGTAATTACCTATTCTGTCAGTACAGGGTTATCATAATCACAATAGTAATTTCTGATAACTACAAAAATAATAAACACATAATACAAGTCCTAATAAACTGGAATAACCTTGTAGCAAAATGAAGTGCACAACATTTTATATGTTGCAATTTGGTGCAGGTAATTTTTACGTTCTGTATTTTTGCACTGCCCTGTTCAATGTGAACATATTTGCCTATTTTAACATTCCTCTCTCTCTCTCTTTCTACCAGTCTCCTGACTCTCTCTTTCTCTCTCTCTGTCAGTAGTAGGCCAGTTAACAGTAATTATGAAGTTCCTCGTTAATTAGCGAGGAGCACACAGCTGTTTCAGCCCCACAAGACAAAAGGCCTTCAGCGCACGCACGCACGCACGCACGCACGCACGCACGCACGCACGCCACGCATCACACACACACACACAAACACACAACACACACCACACACACACACACACACACACACACACACACAACAACACAACACACCACACACACACACACACACACACACACACACACACACACACACACACCTGGGGAGTCTTGGTAAAATGTCAGGGCTCTTCAGATGGTAATTACAGGGAGATTTGCTGCCTCTCTCACAAAGCCGAGATAAACCACCTGACTGACACGCACAAACAGATGCACACATACTCACAAAAACACAGCGCGTACACATTCACAAGTAGCCACTCACACAGAAACACACTCAAGTTTGACAAAAAATCAATACTAAACCCTATCTTTGGCACATACACCATATTAGAGGTGAAGTGGTAAGAAGTAGCACCACTCAGTTTTCAGCTGAAAATAACATCAGGTAATTGTTTTCTTTGATGTAATCTGTGGGCTTCTTTTTGAGTTTAATTAAGCTTTTTTAACAAAGTACTGCAAACTCAAAATGAAAATAAGTGAAAATGTGTGCTTCAACGGCATGTGGGCGATTTAAGCCAATATATATTCCTGTATTTGGGAGGATGCCCTGTTTCTTTCCACACTCTCATGTCTCTGATCAGATAATTATTCATGTTTACATTAAGCATTAATTAAGAATTATTCCCACTATCCTGTTCTAGATGAACACAATTATAAAGACAACACGTTTTTTGTGGTTCAGATAAAAGTGTCTGCTAAAAAAAAAAACTGTGGTACATGTGTTCATAGTTACACCCAGTTTTTTAAGACCCCACAATCTAAAAAATCATCATTAAATCAATGTGTTCCACATGAAATGATAAGAGCTTCTGGGGGTGCAACAGCTGCATGTGTTGTCTCTGACAGCTTTACAAAACGTAAACAGTAGCATCTGATTGATGGCACTTTTTTTTTTAACTACGGAGGGCTTATGAAATGATGAGCATGTTGTGGTTAAAAAAAAAAAGCCACCTACACAATATGGTTAAGATAATTGGAATAAACAGATTTATTATGGGGGATTTGCGAATGTCTCAGTTTAAAGTATTGCCTTAGTCGCAACATTGGCAACATCTGTATTATTGCATGAATTAAATTAATTACCCCTCTGTGATAATCAGTAGCATTTTGAAAAAATAACAAGGGCATTGCCCAAAAACTGAACAGCCATATCACTTTAGTAGGAGGTCTGTGTGTGTGTAGATGGATGCACATTCTGTGTCGGTGTTCCAGGCGGACTGTCTGGCGCTTTCTATATGCGTGTATGAGTGTCTGAGTGTGTCTGTCTATCCGTGTGTGTTAAATGTGATCTTGGCAGGTTCCTAAAAGCCTACTGAGCTGTGAAGAGGAGGTGCAATTATAATTCCAGCACCCCACTGTTTCCTCCACAGTTACATCGGTACTTAGTACCTGCAACATCTATTTCCCCGGGTGCTCTTACTCATAACTCTTCTTTCCAAGGGTACAGGCACCAACATCGGGGGTCAATTTACTTCCATTTAAACCAAATTAAAGTCGACTCAACTACAGCGATCAGGAAGCACACAGATTGCACTATTTATTCAATCAAATTTGATTCAAAATGAGTAAAATTTACTTACTATTGGCTCTCATCTTAATACTCCATGTGCTTCTGATTCTTGCATATGTTACTGCTATCACCACTATCATTAATTGTAAAGTTGTATTTCTGCATGGTGATTTTTCCTCCTGTGATACCTGATCTCACAGAATTCCGTGAAATGAACATGGCCCCTTAACTCAAAATCTGTGTTAATTCCACAGAATTGCAAAAAATTCTGTGATGGGCCCATGGAAGACTTCAGTGAACAAAATAAGTTAAGGAAAAGGTCGTGGGTGGCCTTACAGTTCCATGACACGCGGGAAGAACAGGGCGGTTGGGATTAGGAAAAGGTTGTGGGCGGCGTTACGGTTCCGTGTTTTATATTGACTTTGGTTTGTGACAAAGCAAAGTATCATGCATTTCTGGACTGTTCAAAGTTATGGTTGTTTAAACAAAGCTATTACAATTAACAGATAAGATAAATCAAGTGCATAAGTATATGGTGAAGCTTTAAGGAGCAGAGAAAGCCTGTAGAAAAAAAATGAGGTTTATTAAAACTCTCGACTATCCCTTCATTCTCTTACTAAAGTTAAGAGAGCATGATTGACTCTTTATGGTGATCACGAGTAGCTACCTGTAATGACCAGTAAAAGCAGGTGAGACATTTTAATCAAGCAGCAATATAATTCTAGAGAGTAGATACTTGTTTCATGCTCATCAATAGAGAACATTTATAATAAACAAGCAAATCTAACTTGATAACCACAGTATGTTGAGCAACAAAATGGTGAAGTGGACGGATGGATGCACACAAGTACCTGGGACTCATCCATCGAGACTGTGTTTGTCAATCACATGCCTAAATGAGTTTTGGTTAATAAGCCTATAAAATAAATCCCTAACCTTTCCGTGTTGTGTAAACTACCCAGCATGAAGATGAATATGCCATGTTTGCCAACTGATTCTCCATACAGACAGTCCACAGCTTAGGCTCAGTTGACACTACATCATGGTGCATTTAAGGGATAGTTTCGATTCACCAAAGTCACACAAAAAAAACACAAACAAACTTATCGATCGAGTAAGCGGTAGACCAATAACTCTGTGCTCTTGCGGGGTTTTTTTCTCCCAAAGGAGTATGGTGAAGAGAGCATAGATAATGGCTTCAATTCCCTGTCAAAAAGAGCTGTCTGACGGAAACGTAAAGCCGTGAAAATATTCTAAATATAGCGAACATTTAAACTGATATTTATTTGTTTCTGTGGGCTTTTCTCAGGTGACTAAAATATGTTTCGCTGTTGTCCCTTTCCACAGCAATACATTTCCGAACTACACTTCAAACACCACTAGTTGAGTGGCTGTACATCAGTAGCTACAAAAAATTTTGAATAGCAGAAAACAAGCTGTGTGAAACTGAATGTGACTGCTTGATCGTGATACTGCTCAAGGCCTGTAAGACAATAAGACATCGTTTTAGAATGCCACTACCATTGTTGAGTTCCAACTCCGATCATTCACTTTAATTAACTCACATTATTCCCTTATCAGGACTAGTGTTGACATTGTTGTCACTCAGCTTTACTTGCTCAAGGGCCCTTAAGAAGGCAGGGTGTTTGCTAACGTGAGTGCTTGAATTCAGGTCCGTTTTTAGTTTTTTTTCCTTTCTTTCAGGAAAGCTCTGCAAAATGTTACTGTTACAGTAGCTCATTTCCATTATGGATACATGAGCAATGCATAGCATTTATTTTTGTGTTTGTCTTTTCTATATTTGTATTCATTTTCATATCTTATTGAATGCAATGTCCTGTTTTTATTTTACCATTATAAGTGGAAACAAATGTGCTTATACTATTGGTTTGTTGTAAGGAATTGAATACTTATTTGATGTCTACTCATGCTGTCTCCTGTGCTCCGTTCTGTTAATAAACTATATACGCACGAAAAGGCATAGGAGAGAGATGAAGTTGACCAGCAGCTCTATTTATGATAACTATCTGCTCCTCAACACATCTATCAGCCTTTAAAACCGAAATCAAAATAACCGTCCCAAGGTAATATATATCATTAATTTGAGTTATAGCCCCTAATGACGAAAGGAGACAGGTCTGTAAGAACTACATAGCCGACACATAAATCCATTTGCTCAGCCTTTTTATGGAAAGCGCAAACCTCTTCTCCTCAGCATGAATATTAATAATTTTTTAGCTGGATTACTATACTTACGTTTGACTCTAACACAAGTCAACAATCAACCTGTCATTAGCATTGAATGAAAGAAGCAGTAATAAACAGATGAATTTGGTAGCTTTTTCTTGGATCAGCTTGTGAAAAATTGTGAGATGTTCTCCCAAAACTCATCAAACTGTAATAAGCAGTGTGTCACATACATTTGAAGGACAAACAAACAAATGAAGGGATGTAATCCATATAATCCATAATCCTCCTCCATTTCATTATGTGGGACAACAGTTGGCCTGTATTTTAAACAGTAATTGAAAAAAAAAAAATAACTGAACTAGGTTAATGGTTTAACCAGATCAACACAAGTACTTAAATGAGTAAGTTAAGATGTTTAAGTTGAATAATGCATACATACGCAAAGGGCTTTACATCAATATTTAAACCTTGGTGGCTGCAGTTTTCTAAATGTTTCCAGCTTGATGATCAATAGAACAATTGGCATGCACAACAAATTGCCCATTCAATATTGGCTTATAACTTCTTGTCTTATAATCTCATTTAGCTTGAAATGAAAATAAATAAAGGGCAAACTGAACAGCACAAGTTTGATACCTCTGATAGATATCTAAGCTGAGATGTTTTGCGGACCGCTGCTTTGATGAACTTTGTGGAGTAAAAGAAAAATCGTTTTTTGTGGAAACTGAATGTGATCAGTTGTTTGAAGTCCAGAGAAATGTCTTTTGAATGTGGTGACCTTTAAGACATGTGGAGTCCAGGGTTCCTTGTGTTTGAATGGATTTTATTTCTGTTGATTTCTGGTCTATAAAGAAGCAATTCTCATCCAGTGACTCAAATCCTTTTATCTTACAATGCTTTTTTATCCTTTTATCGTTCTGTTTCTTTTGATCTCAGAAACTCATTTCAGCTCAACCTCCAGCAGGCATTTGGACATTGACTACTACTACTTAGAGAAACCTTTTGCCTTCTTTGTTTGTTGGAGAAAGATACAACAAATTACCCCCAGAAGATCAGCTACAAGGTGAAAACATCACTTGGCAAAAGTGAGAGTTGCTTTGAGACCATGTGGCTTTGGGATCTTCTTGATAGATTTAAGACATGTCTAGAGTATAATTCAATAATGACAATGTTAATAGTGAACTTCATTTGGGAGAAGTGTGATATGATGTGTATTGTACTTCCACTTGTATATGTTTTTTGTTAGCCTAAAATTTCTTTATTTTTATTTTTTTCCCTGTCCTGTTAATTAACTTTGGTTGTGTTAACCTTACATTTTTTTTTACTACGTAATTGTAGATATGCACCTTGCCTGGAACCTCTTAATTGTGTTTAAATGTATTCAAATATAAATCCCAGCTGTGATTGGGATATGATGTGTTCTTATGAAGCAAATAAACTTATTGTTTTTCCTACAATACTATTTAGGAAACTTGAAAGGAAACAGACAGTGTCTCAACCAAAAGCTATGGTTATGGGTTTCCATTAATAAGCAAATGGAAATTACATTGTTTGTCATGCTTTTCAAGCCAAAGAAGCACTTAGCTACTGTCGTAGGTTTTGTAAAAAACACATTAAACTTAAACGAACATTGGCACTGAATGCAGCAGAAACAAAGTGTATTGCAGAAGGCTTGCCAAAGAAGGAAGCTATCTTTTGGCTTAATGATTATCTATATAGTTTGCTATACTTGTGGTATGCATGTGAACTTGTCTTATCAGTGAACAAATACAAAACAAATGTTGCACATAAGAATAGGTTTGTTGTGGGTGGGCCTACCAGTCAATACTCAACATATGACCACATAGGTCCACACACAGTGGGGCTCGAAAGTTTGGGCACCACAGGTAAACATTTGTATTAATGTGCATAAAGAAGCCAAGAAAAGATGGAAAAATCTCCAAAAGGCATCAAATGACAGATTAGACATTCGTATAATATGTCACAAAAAGTTAGATTTTAATTCCATCATTTACACTTTCAAAATAACAGAAAAAAAAATGGCATCTGCAAAAGTTTGGGCACCTTGCAGAGTTTCTAGCATGCACCGCCCCCTTTGGAAA
>NC_045746.1:13038201-13038353 GCF_008692095.1 Etheostoma spectabile
ACAGTGTCATGGATTGTTCTCAATCATCGTCTGGAAAGACCAGGTGATGTCAATCTTATGGTTTTACATGCTCAGACTCATCTGACCTTGTCCCAACAATCAGCACCATGGGTTTTTCTAAGCAGTTGTCTAGAAAACTGAAACTGAAAATA
>NC_045746.1:13038363-13038689 GCF_008692095.1 Etheostoma spectabile
GCTCACAAAGCAGGAGAAGGCTATAAGAAGATAGCAAAGGGTTTTCAGATGCAAATGTCCTCTGTTCGAAATGCAATTAAGAAATGTCAGTCATCGGGAACCGTGGAAGTTAAAGCAAGATCTGGAAGACCAAGAAAAATATCAGACAGAACAGCTCGCAGGATTGTGAGAAAAGCAAGTCAAAACCCACGTTTGACTGCACGATCCATCCAGAAAGACCTGGCAGACATGGAAGTTGTGGAAACCCACTCCACTATAGAGTAAGAGTTACTTGTACAAACATGGTCTTCATGGAAGAGTCATCAGAAGAAAACCTCTTCTACGTC
>NC_045746.1:13038699-13038958 GCF_008692095.1 Etheostoma spectabile
CACAAAAATCAGCATTTGAAGTTTGCAAATGAACATATAGACAAGCCTGATGCATTGTGGGAAAAAGTTTTCCTGACTTTAACAACTGTTTATTGTATTTAGACTCAAACAAGTACAATTGTCATATTACAGTCAAAAAAGGGGGAAATATTAAATAAAATAGGATAAATTAAGAAAAATAGGATAAAATATTAATATTAAGTTATTCTTTGTAACGAAGAATGGGCGAAGATACCTCAAACATGAATTGAAAGACTCT
>NC_045746.1:13038968-13039129 GCF_008692095.1 Etheostoma spectabile
TACAAGAAGTGTTTACAAGCTGTGATACTTGCCAAAGGGAGCAGTACAAGGTATTAACTCTGCAGGGTGCCCAAACTTTTTCTTTTATTTTGAAAGTGTAAATGATGAAAAAAAAATCTAACTTTTTGTGACATATTATACGAATGTCTAATCTGTCATTT
>NC_045746.1:13039139-13043209 GCF_008692095.1 Etheostoma spectabile
ATGCATTTTGGAGATTTTTCCATCTTTTCTTGGCTTCTTTCTGCACATTAATACAAATGTTTACCTGGGGTGCCCAAACTTTCAAGCCCGACTGTAGACTTACCTGCCAGGAGTAAATCTGAGGTGGAGCCCTACTTACAATGTAGTCAACACAAACTTCTAATGTATCAATTACATATATGAACCAACAGGGCAAATTGGATCACAGTTAAATCCAGATTTAGTTTCATCAGTCTCCCATGCTTTTCCATTGCTGGAAAAATTAAACAGGTGAGAAATACCTTCCACAGAGACTAATACAAGGGGAGATGACAGATTGGGGGTATGCGTGTTGTGGTGTCAGGTTTTGTTGTGGACGTGTGGTTAAGCATCTGCTCTCTGTCTGACCTCTGTCTGACGTCTGTCTGACCTCACCAGGTCAGACAGGGAAAGTGAGCAATGGAAACAGAGACAGACAAAGACAGAGAGAGAGAGAGAGACGGAGAGAGAGGGAGAGAGGGAGAGAGGGAAAGCAGGGGAGGGTTGGGGTGTGGAGGAAACAGACGGTCAGTGTCAAAGATCAAAACGTTTACTGTTGTCCACTGCAACTCCCTGCTGAGCTATTGTCTACGACCTGTGTGCCATCATCTCTGGGGTTGTCCATGAATGCAAACTTCATTTTCCTGCACATCAGGCAAAAGTGTGTTAGTACATGTTAATAACTTAATTTTTTTTTATTAATACATTTTCACATCCTATTTGCTGAAATTTGCTCCTCCTTTGTCTGCTTGTTATTTTAAGTGTAATTCTATTCTTCGAGCAGAGGCCAAATTGGTGCCTTTGAGTTATTTTTATAGTATACGGTATGTGCATGTATATAAGGGGTGTACGATTCACAAAAAATGTCATAATTCGATTCAATATCGATTCGGTTCAAAAATGATTCTCGATTCAAAAACGATTCACATTATGTAAATGTAGTTACTTTTCCTGTGTATGTATGTACTATGTATGTATATGTACACACACATGTCCATATTATTCACGTGGATTTGTTTGTTATTTGTTATTTTAACATCCTGTTATGATGTACAGTATGTGTGTGATGTCTGTAAGCTACTTGGACCTTGAGTTTCCCCTTGGGGAGCAAGAAAGTATCTATTTATCTATCTATCTATCTATCTATCATGTGATTGCTGTAGACATACAATTAAAAACTGAATCAGTAGAGCTTGAATTGCAATTCGAATACGATCAATTTTTTTGCACACCCCTAGTGTATATGCTATATAGGTATATAGAAACACATTAACTGTGACTGTAGCTGTGTAAGTTACTGCCCCTGCCTGCCCTGCCGAGATGTCCTCCTTTTGGGGCATGCTGGTGGCCACCCAAGCATGAAAGCTTTAGAAAACAGCAATTTCAGTGAAGACTTGGGCTAAATACTGGTGTAAAAATAGGACTTTTAGACTCTTAGTGCAATCGTTTGGCTGCACAGTCTCTTTGGAGTAATTTTATTGTCAGCTATAAAAAACAGTTCCCTTTCACTTTTACTTATTTTGTAGAACGCTGCATCAAAATGAATCATTGAGTCCAATGAGCGTCATATGGGGATACATAGTTCAATAGCACTAATGTTATGATGGAGGAGAGGAGAGGAGAGTAGAGGAGAGGAGAGATGTTAGGTAAGCAGGTGACAGCAGTAGCCTCCAGCTGTGAACTGAGTGCGCCCAGAAACAGCCTGACAGGCCCTGCTGGGGAAATGAGTCTTCTCTGGGAAGGGAGCAGACACATGCATGTGCACACACACAACAGAAAGGCATCTTGTGCACAGAAAGACACACACATACATAGACAGAATGAACAACAATACAAAAGGGCTCCCAAGGTGCAAGATTCAGACAGGAAATGCATCATCACTTAGGAAGGAAATGCATTACATGCAGAGCTCTGAGACTCCCAGCCAATAAGACAGCAGGAGAAGGCGAGGATGCACACGCAGGCAAGCGCAACTAAATGATTGAAACAAGAATAATCCAGATACTTTTTTTTGCATGCAAAGATTGGGTCATGTCATGAAATGCCATAATAAAAGAAAAGAAACCCATCAAGGGACGGGGAATTAACTTCATAGCACGATAAAACAATAAGACTATCCTCATTAGCATAACAACACAAGGTGCTAGTGAGATTGAGTATGTGTGTTTAGAGAGAGGTGTGTGTGTGATGTCTGCTGACAGCCATGTTTCTGTGGGTTTGGGGAACCTGGGCATACCTGTCATCACTTGCTAGGTCTAAACACAAAAACTTCCTTTGTTGCTCTGTGTTTATCTCTCCTGTAATGTCAGATATACTTGTATTTTTTATAGTGGAAAACACTAAATTAACATGTTTTGTTATATAACGATTGTTAAATGTCTACAACATAAATCTTTAATCCAAAATCAACAGTAATTAAAATGAGTTCAAGGAGTAAATGTAAATGTAAATGTGCTGTATTTATATAGCGCTTTTCCAGTCTTAACAACTGCTCAAAGCGCTTTTACATCTACAGGAAACATTCACCATTCACACACATTCATACACTGTGGCCGGGGCTGCCGTACAAGGTGCCACCTGCTCATCAGGTAAACACTCACACACATTCACACTCCGATGCGCAGCACCGGGGGCAACTTGGGGTTCAGTGTCTTGCCCAAGGACACTTCGACAATGACTGCAGGGGCGGGGATCGAACCACCAACCTTCCGATTGGTAGGCAACCGCTCTACCACTGAGCCACAGCCGCCCCGTAGTGTCCATTTGTCAAGAAAACTGTGTAATTAAACCTTCATGCGTGTGTCTCTTCTGTATCTGTCTGTTGTGCAGTTAGCTATTTATTTAGAGACCTGTTTTTTTAACTACCACAAAATATGGTCTTTTTTCACAAATAAATTTACTACTGTAGCTGTCCCTTAAGCCACTATGTTAGCATGTAACTAATGCATGAACTGCATGCACTTAACTGAGATGTTTTCTTACACCTACACTCACACAAACCATGTCTAACATTTATTGTTGTTAGAAATGGCATCAAGTTTTTATGGATATTTTAAAATAAACATATTATATTAGTAATGAGGGGGTTACAAAAAAATCAAAGTACATTCAAACATATTTGTTAGAAAAAATTAACTGGTTTTGGGCATTTTATTTGGCTCTAAAACATTTCGTTTTTGGCACATATTTTATCTTTGTGCATGTCCGTGTGTATGTTGCATTGCTAAGCGCTGTACTGTGCCAACAGCTCAAGTGATTTTACTGTTTACATGGTCACCATAGCAACAAAACAATGTCAATCTGATATCAATCACATCATTGCGGAAACAAAACGTTTTGAGTAAAATATGATTTAACAGGCAGAGCATGAAACCATACAGTATCATGTAGTAGTATCTGTAAACCTGTCCAAGTACAACAGATAAAGAAACGGAAGGCTTGTTCAATTGTGTGATGATGGGTCTCAATAAAAGTTGAGTTAATGATGAGCTAAATTACAATGATACTTTACAAATCACATTCTAAACATTTTCAACTGGGATAGCATATCATAAGTGATGTCATTCATCAACGCTTTATATCATATACGTGAACAAAGATTACCACTGCTGGTACATCATTTTTGTCCAACAACAAAGTGCATACACCTGTGGCTATTCATTAGGAACACAGTTATCATTATCCTAACCGAGGTGATTATACAATATAAAGTTACTGATGAATGAGAACTTCTCAATCTAGACTGTGTTCAGTTAAATAGTTCAGAAGAGTATGCAGTCTTTACTCCGACGTTCATTATGAACAAGCATTCCAAAAGGTGTTTTCAAGTCATATGTTAGCTGAAAAATATGGTTTTTGGAACCCTTTATAAAGACATTATAATGCTATACACACATAACCTGTAAAAGACTCGTAACTAATACTGTCATTTAAACGCATTATTAACGGCGTTAACGCAAACCCATTTTGACGTCACAAGATTAACGTTATTTTTGGCCTAGCCAACTTTGTAGTTTTTTTTTCACATGCTGTTGCAACAACTAGTAACGTTA
>NC_045746.1:13043219-13043576 GCF_008692095.1 Etheostoma spectabile
AACACCACACCAGATCTAGCTAGACCGGAAACAAAACAATAGGCACGCCGCACACACTTGATTGGGCTTCCGAGCCGGCCAAAGAGTAGTAACGTTACGCTTTGAGTGGATAGCGAGTGCGAGATGACGAAATGAATGCCAATAAGATTCTGAATGGAAAGTTCACTATTTGAAAGTTGCCAAATGGTTCCATTGACAAGACCAAAGGGATCTGTGTGTTTTGTCGTACTGAGCGATCGCTGCAGCACGTCCATTCTGAAATACCACTTGATGGCCAAGCACACAGCTGATGCAAATTCTCTGCACCCTTGTCGTATTTTTTTTCACCCTTTTATTGATGGACGGTGTTACATTGTG
>NC_045746.1:13043586-13044661 GCF_008692095.1 Etheostoma spectabile
TTTGCTCCAAGTGAGAATGTTATGTGTGAAATTGAACACTGTAGTAGGCTATAAGCCGATGTTGTTTTCAATAAAAAAACATTTGCACAAAGCAAGCCGATCCACTTTTCCATGTAGATTAAAGCATTAAAATGAGAAAAAAATAATCAATCAAATCAAGGGACATTTAGAATAGATAAAAATGTGAGATTAATTGCAATTGTGATTAATTGCAAGTTAACTGTTACATTAATGTGATTAATCGCGATTAAATATTTTAATCGTTTGACAGCACTAGTTGTCACCCTTAAATTAAACTGTCAATATTTAGGAACATAACTATTGAGGCTCAACATTTATATTTATTGTAATTGTAGCCATTTGCTTTAAGATGAACAACAAATGTGTTTTACTTCATTCAACTTTTTTTCCTTCACTTACATGAGCAACCTAGATGGTTGTTTGGACACTGATAACCAAATTACTGAAATAGCTATGAATCAAAGGCAAAATGACAGGATTTGCATTCAATTTATTTAGTTCAAGTTAATCTTAGGTTGCCATGACATCTACATGATTTGGTCTGTGGAGCTTTTGTTATGAGCACAGCCGGCTTTGACGACTATAATCAACAGCCTTTTTTATGTCTTTCTGGTCTGCATTATTTATGTTGTTTCAGTTCGGATCTGGTGTTGGGTCTTGTAGGAATTTCATATCAGCTACAGCATGCATTTTCCCGAGAAAGCACACAGTCATTAAGGGCATCAGCATCACACTCAAGGACAGTCTGACAGGGGCCGACTGGCTGTCACCAGGGATCAAACCTTTGACGACACTTCTGTTTATATGCTCATCCATCTATATATATAAGGATTCCTACATAAAGTATTGTACATTTTTTAATCCAAGCTTCCATCTTACACGAAATACCTCTTCCTAGCCATGTTGCCTGTTTCTTTACATAGATTAGAACACCTACACCCCCACAAGGAGCACCAGCTGGATGTGTGACTGTCTGTCTTTGTTAATTTCTTATCTGCCTTTCCTGTAAAGCATTAGAGAGAGAGCCTGTGTGTGTGTGTGTGTGTGTGTGTGT
>NC_045746.1:13044671-13057298 GCF_008692095.1 Etheostoma spectabile
GTGTGTGTGTGTGTGTGTGTGTGTGTGTTTCCTGTCCCTGTGCACGTATGTGTGTGTGCACTTGTGTGTTAGCGGGCAGACCCTCAGGGTAACACATGCTATCTTTATGTGCCCAACAGATTTTGTGTATTTATAAGTGTGTGTGTGTGTTCACGTCATTTCTACTTCTAATCATCTTTGAAATAATGAGGAGGCAATGGAAGACTGACAGATTGTGTACTTGTGTACAATGTAAGCGTGTCTGAGTTTGTCTGTTTGTGTGTGTGTGTGTGTGTGTGTGTGGGAGAGAGTGTGCGTGTGTGTGCAATAAGCCTGTTTTCTTTAGAAATCTCCCATATCTCCCAGAAGTCACCTTCTAATTAAGCAACAAAGTTCAATTTGACGGGCCTTTAACACTTCATGGCAATCCATTTGATTAGTCTATGTGTGCATATATGTGTATTTAGTGGAAGTTTTGATGAAATAAACATTATCATACTAATGTTTGAGTGACAAACTACATAAGAGACACATTCAAAATAAACTTCAGAAAATTCTACTCGCTTCTTTACAGTAAATCCATGGCAGAGCCATCTTTGCTGATAGTTTCTGCAGGAGGCCACCATATCTTATCACTCAATTATGATGAATTATGCTCATTATGCTTATTACACTCATGACACAAGCATGCAAATGCACTTGCACTAAACCTTGGAGGAAAAGAGGAATTGTATATAAAAAGCTGTTATGGATCCACTGGGCCTGGGAACAGCTGGAACAGCTCGTTGGAGTGCAGCATTTCTTTAGTCCAATTTGCGTGGCAAAATGGTCACTTCTTTCAATTGAGCAGCTTGTTCAATATGAGCAAGCTGACATTTCTAAAATCATAGCAGGAAAACACAAATCTGAAACCCATGAGTAGATTTGGCTTTCTAGCTATTTAAAAACACACCGGATGGCAGTCTGTGCACTGGATTAAATGTGAGAAAAAACACACATGAGAGATTATTAGAGCCAAACCTCATGGGTACCCACCTATTACAATGGAGGGAGGAGAGGAGGGGCAAGAATAATGGTGGAAAGAAAAGAAAGAGGGGAGAGAGTTGGCACATATAGGGTGGGAGAAAGGTCGTGATTACACATTCACCATGGGTGAATGTTGGTAGGAGAAAGCAGACAAAAAGGAGTATGGGTTATTAGGGATGGAGGAACATGGACGGAGAGAACAAACGATTGTGTATGTAGCAGCCAAATATTAAGAATATCAATTTAGACTGCAAAACTTGTTCACTACTCAACAGTTCAACAGTTCAGCAACTGTAGTGACACCAAAGGATTTTCAAGGCATTGAAAGAGTGAGAAAAAGAGTACAGAGAGCACAAATTTAAAATTAAAATATTTTTCATATTTTTCATGTTCATACTAAACCTGATATGTTCATATTGAATGCCTGGTCCAATCTTTGGTTCCAATCTCTGATAAAGGCATTTGCAATATGGAACGCAAGCCACATTCTAGGTTAAGAAAAGATTGTGTTTTTGGTAAAATATGAAAAATGTGAACAATAACTTAAAGTGTGACCTGGAATGTGATCCTCTGGTGTTGAAGACAAACAAATCCAAACCTTTAAAATTCCTTATGCTACATTATGCCAAACTACTTCTAGCATTCATATTACATGTTGACAGTGAAACAAAGGAGGAGAGGAAATAGAGGGTAAAAACAAATAATTACATATTCACTGTGTAGAGGTTGGAAATGCAGGAGAGGATTCGGTGAATGGAAGTCAAGAGGGACAGAGTTGAGGATGAAACTGTACAAAAGGAATACAATAAGTATGTATATGCATAATGCCTTAGGCACTCTAACCCCTCCCTCTCTTTCCCAGTCTAACCCCCCCACCCCCCAAACACACACACACACACACCCCTTCTCTCTTTCTCTTCCTCAGTAAGTCAAAAGTATTTATTTGATCAAATGGCTGGCTCTGCGACAGACACATCTCGCTCCCTGAGAAACCTGCCATAAGCCACAGGATTACATGTGCGTTAGAGAGTCTGTGTTGCACTAATGTTCAGTGTGAGAGTGCTCAGTGTGAGTACACAGTGAACTAATGGTCCAAATGCATGTCTGTGTGAGTTCAGCAGAGAAAGACAAAGAAACATTATGCCTCTGTGCTTGTCGATGCAGGCACAGTTGGTTTTTTTTGCCTTCAAGCTCACTAACAAAACCTTATTATTATTTGTACGCAGACTATCAATCAATAATTGACACCAGAGAATGATTACCAAAATACTCAACCAGTAACTAACACAGGTAAATGACTTGCAGTGACATACTAATGGACAACATCAATCAATGATTTATAATAAAATCAGAGTTGCAGACCATGCCAATCAATCTCGTGATGGGTTATAAAACCTGGTAGGAGGACCACTGTGTCCGACAGCCCGTCCAATTTAACACTATTGACCAGCATTAAATTTCTAGTCGCTAGCAGGGGATGACCATGTTAGCCAACAAAGCACATTTCCATGGCTCGTCGATGTAAATTAAATTTGCTATTTCTAGCCTGCTGGTTAGATTATTTGGTCACATGCTGAGCCTTAAATTGAACCTGTTTAATTCCTCACCCCACAGATGAACAGAAATATACTACCCGTCTGTCTCATAGATAATTAGTGTTTGATGATTGATCAGTGTTAGTCCTTTGATTGAGTCCTGATGAAATCCACACTGTCAGTAAAAAAAAATTGTGACATGGTTAATCTTAGAGGTGCTGTTAAAAAGAAGCTCAAACCTAGATCTGTCGCAAAGGTGCAGGTTGTGCAGCTCTCGGTTTGATTCTGACAGGCCGAGTGTAGCCCAGAATACATTAAAGAGTCTGGGAGACGGTGAAAAATGTGTGTGGGTTTTCTCTTGTGTGCATGCGTGCACATGTGTGATTTAGTATGTTTGGTGAGTAAATTAAGCCCCTGGAGCCACAGGACAAATCTGACAGACGAAAGGAAGAGAGGGAGCCCCGGAGAAGAGATGAGAACACAGAAGAAGTGCTGAGCAGAGAAGAGGAGAACATAGGGGCAGGGGACAGGAGAGGGGAAGAGAGGAGAGGCGGAGTTAAGCTGAACAGAGCAGCAGGGAGGAGAAGAGGAGAGCAGATGAAACAGAGAAGAGGGGATCAGGGGGAAGAGCAAGAGGACAAGTTCAGCAAGTTTTCAGCATCTGACTTAGAGGGAAACTTCATTCGAGACAGATTTCTAGACATGAACTTCAGCAATATGCTTTTTTGAACTACAACGCATTCAAAAACCCAAGTAACACTTTTATAATAGCCTGTCAGATACACAGAAACGGTTCAAAAGCAAGCTCTAGTCTTCTCAAAGATTGTCCTCTTGACTTCATTTTCTTTCACCAACACTTCCTGAAAATAGCTACTGACGGCAAACCCAGGATATGGCCAAAATATGTTATTACTTTGTAAAATGGCACTGTATCTCCGTGTCAAATGTGTTAAGCAAGTTGAGAAATTAAGGTTTTTATCCATTTGCTTCAGCAGCGTGAGAATCCATTTCCGCCCATTTCATTACTTTACTGTGTAGATTAGTTTTTAGAACAGAATTGCAGTTCCATACAATGATTGGTTACCTGCCAATGGCCGGTAAAGTACACTAATTCACCAGCCTGAGCCAAAATGTTACAGCGTTTGGCTGGTGGCTGGTTTTAATTTGCCAGCCTCTTTTTAAAGCCTTGGTCCCCAAAATGTCAGCAAGGATCAAGGTGACATTTAATTACACATGTATTTACCTTTCTGTCCAGCCTTGACACTTTAAAAAAAAAGCTTGTGTTTGATTGCTTGCTTTTCCAACTTTTATAATCTACTTTTAACATTTTATTAGTCTTTATGGGAATTTGCATTTAACTAAAACTATTCTTTAGTCAGCCTTGATTAGACTAGTTATACCATAAGGAGTTTGACAGTATCTGATATACTATGAGGTCTCTCTTACAGCCTTGATAGCCAGGCGGGGATCAGTGTCAGGATCTGTGCTCCAAAGAGTTTAAAATGAGATCTGTTGCGCCTGAGGATATCCCACCTTTCTTGTCTTCGTTCGGTCGACAGCATCAGAGTGAGCCATAACAAAAAGTTTTCCAAATAGGCTACAAAAAGGCTGACAATTCCTGTGTGTTTGTTTTTAAGAGTGAAAGTAGTTTATAATGGTGCAAAGCCAATGTTTCCAGTGTCAATTTGTTTAATCACTTCAGAAACCAATTTTATTTTCTGCTCTGTCAGCCTACATGTTCTCCCTACACTGGAGGATCATGCAGACATTACAATGGCAATGACAACTGCTTCTCAATACTTCAAAATAGTTGGCTTTTTGAGGTTTTCCTTGTCTTCTTGTACTATCTACAAACAATACAAACTCAGTCTGAACTTGGTCTGTCTCTCTCTATTATATATTTCCCTATTTTTCCTTTCACTCAACTCTGTCTCTTTTCCTTCTTTCTCTCCTGCTTCACTTCCTCATAAGCCCATTTTCAGTCGCTACATCTCTTCTTGTTTTCCCTATCCATCTTTTGCCTCCTCCTCTCCCTTCCTCTTTTCAAGATACGGTGATGAATGGTCAGTTAGTTTCCATACCACTAAAACCTCACCTGACGCAGCAATGTGCGTGTTTGCATGAGTGCATATAAACCTGGATATGTGTAGTGTGTGTGGGTGTGTGCTCACTCAAATGCCTGTGTTCAAACAGCATTTCTTAACAAGATCGGAGAGGGAAACTAAAAATTGAAAGCAGAGGAAGACCAAGATGCAGACAAAGAAAGTGGGAGAGAGTGTGCTATACTGTGAATATTTTAACATTTTATTTCAGTCAGAGGGAAAAAGGGAGGGTGGGGGGAGATATAAAGTGTGGGCTAGACTGAGAAAAGGGGAGACACCACCATCATATAACATGTTTTAACTGAAATAGAGTAGATTATGAACAAATGGGCATGGTGGTAGACATTTGGGAACAAAATGCTGTGTAAGGCTTGGGCCCGATCACTATAAACAACTCACGTTCTCACACACACACACACACACACACACACACACACACTTTGGTATAAGCAGCTCACGTTCGCTGCCACAGCCCAAGAGCTACCGCAAGAATATTTATTGGCTACCAGCTCAATGGCTGTATTGAAGAGAAGGATGGAGAGAGCAAGAGAGAGGGAGAGAGAGGGAGAGAGCAACTGAAGCAAGCAGAAAATAAGGAAAGAAGGAAAGGCTGTTGCAGGTTCTATCCCTCTTTCCCTTCATCCTCCCTGTAAGCCAATTTCTATTTCTCCTCTTTCCTTTCCTCCGCAATACACATACATCAACGCGCGCACGCCCACACGCAAATCTCTCTTCTCACTCACACACATTCACAGACACCTCACACGCACGCAGACACCCTCACACATACACACTCCTACTCTCCTCCTCCACACACAGAAGAAGCAACATCGTTCGTATGACTGCAGTAGAAAGAAACTCCTGCACCCACTCTCACTCAGACGCGAGTGTGCGCGCGTGAGTGAGGGCGTTTATGTCACTGCGTGTGGAGTACGCTTGTGCCTGTGTGTATGTGCGCGTGTCGCATCCCCCTACCTTGCGCGTGCGAAGAGAGCGAGCAGAGAACGAGACTCCACAGAAAACAGCGCATCACCGTCATTCCTCCGTCTGTCATCCTCTCATTCATCCCTCTCATCCTCCACTTCGTCATTCCCCTTTTCATCCTCCTCTTTGCCGACGAGAGGTGCGCGAGACAGCGTTCCGTGCCGCTATTGGTAATATTATTAACATCAATACATCTTCCGCGAGCCGAGCACGAGCCCTCTAAGCTCTCACCGGGCCGCATGCTGCTTCACATCCAGAAAACGGAGGGAGAGAGACGGAGAGGGGGGGGAGAGAGAGAGAGAGAGAGAAAGAGAGAGAGAGAGAGAAAGAGAGAGAGAGGGAGAGAGGGGGGGAGAGAGAGACGAGTGCGTTTTCTTTGCCTCCTCCTAATGTAGACTAGATAAATCCTTCATGTCCAAAAAATGAATTTAGTCGACATCCACAGAGAGAAAACGGAGACAGAGGAGGAGATGGGACGGGCACACAGGTTGTCTCTGTCTTTAAATCCACTCTCCGCTGGGTTGTAGCGAAGCTTGTCAATAGCTCTGTATTTCGTCCCCTTCCCTTGCAAAAGAGTGTTAGAAAGGCAGGGAAAGAGTCAAATCCACACTTCCTCCGGGTTGCATCCTTTCTTCATTCTGAATTTCCCTCTCTTTGGCTTTTCTCCCCCTCCTTATAAGCCTCTCCTCTGTGTCGTTTTGCAAAGTACGTGTCTCCTCTCCTCTGTTTTCGCTTGTGTTCGCCTTGGTGTCTCCAAAAATGGACAGGGATATTTGTTCTGTATTTCTTTTTTTGGCTGGATAACCCTCCACTCCTGCGTCTCTGGGCTCGAGCGTCTGTCAAACCTTCCCTCTTCTTCTTCTTCTCCACCTCTTCTCCTCTCACAAACAGAGGCGAGGAAAATGTTGCATCTTTACCCCTCCTAAAAGAAGACAAATGAATCACTCTCGCATCACCCTATCAATCATTTGACTTGTTTCCCCACATTTGAGCATTACCGTCATTCCTTTTGATATTCTTACCAAACAAGCCAAACCAGAGCCTGCCCGTCACGTTGAGACAGTCCACCTTTAGTTATCCATGAAAGTCCAACAAGGAAAAGATAAAACGGCAATCCCTCTTGTCAGAAATCAGAGGAGACATGTATCATCCCCTCTGCTTGGTATACTTAGGTATGTTTTCCCGGTGTACAGCGGCTGGTGCCTCTCTTCCTTCTCCCCGCCGGTACAGAGATGCTGCCTTCAAGTGCTCCTCGTAAGCTCCCACTTTACTCACGTGCTTTTGCGAGGAAATATCATAAAATTGACGTCCACAAAATGCAGGGACGTCCACTGGCACAGAGGAATGGACACTTGCCAAACCGTTATCTACAGATGTCCAAATTTGATCAAAACAAAGAGGAAGACAAACAAAACAATACATATATTTGGAAGCCCAATCAAGCTAAAAGGAAATCATATGAGAAGAATAATACTGCCCTTTGAACAGTGTAACATGATGTAGTGAGCTGTACCCAATAGTCACAATAGCTTGTCTGTCATTACCCATTGATCCACTTGTCCACCGAAATTAAATCAATACAATAAAGAGTTTGGGAGTTGGTGGCATATGATAGGCGCAGACAATTTAGAAAATCTATTTATCTGGCGATGTGACACTGCAGAGTTCTTGATGGCACCTAATTGATTTCCCAGTCAACATTTGTGTATGTTTAGTAGCAATACAACTCAACTGTATGCTAAATGTTACCTGCCACTGCTTTTGCTGCGATATTAACACAGTTCACAGGGGAAACGTGTACATGCAGTAAAACATCAACAAAGACTAATTACATATTAATGATTTATATGATATACTGTACACTGAAATCTATTATGCATACCAATATTAACATGATTTATAATTCTATCAATCAATAGTTGAAAACCCTATTTTGTGCTTGATGACATATCTTGGCAATTCAGTTATAGTGGATATTGGATTGTACCATTTCCCAGTTGTATTTGTAGCAATAGTTGCAATCAAAATACATCATCCAAAATATGCCGGCATTAATAAGAGAAGCTATAAAGAAGCCTTCTGTCACCTCCATTTCAAAATAGTATCACATATTTCAGTTTAATTGAAAGTAATATAGTAATAAAAGTGCTGCAATATGGCACTTTTTTTCCTTTGTCAGTCAAACGCACAATCATTTCTTCCAGGTCCATAAAAATACTGAGGAAAATAATTAAATTGTGTAAAGATTTTCACTTTAAAAAAGAAAGTTAAGAAAATGATAACTATCAAGTCAATAACAACAAAAAGGGTTGCTGTGAACTTAATATGCTGTAAAAATACAAAAAACTCCCTCAAACAGCCTTGGAAATACATATCTCACACATAATTCCATCACTGTTTGCCATAATGTCGATTATTGCACAGTCAATTGTGGATTTTGAGGTGTAAGTGGGTTTCTAAGAAGATTTTTACTACTAAATGAACTGTCTGGGTTTCTATTTTTCACATGCATCAATTTTTTATTTACCCTCAGAGGAAGCCATGGCATCAGAAATCCTCTCCGACCATCCGTTTTTTCTGCATGGCATGTGGTTTTCCTTCAAGGTAATGAATGGGCTGCGCTCAGACTAGAAATAATGTTGAGTCCTTGATCTTAAGGCTATTCAAGTTAAGAGACCTGGGAGCTAGTGGGGGAAACCTCACCATTCACAGAAAAGAGAGTGAGTGAGTTTTAATTACTTGGACTTATAACTGCTATGCTATCACTGAAAAAGAAATAGCATTAGTAGTAGTAAAGAGTACACTACTCTTTAGAGAGCTGGGTCATTTCAGGGTTATGCATAACTAAACACTGGACATTACTGAATATGAGTTAAGAGTTGTACCTTTTTTCCAAACTGAGACATACACATAAAACAATCAAATCCACAAACAACTAATTCATTCATCAAATGAAGAATTGAATAATTCAAAAAGGTTTAAGTGTCACCACAAAAACAAAAACTCTTTGCCAGGCAAATCCAAACACTTACGTTTCCAAAAGGCAAAAAGAAAATCTCCATATTAAGTTCTCGCTTATGATAGAAATATGAATTAAGTTATATGTCAGGCGGCTTTCAGAAGGAGCCTCATCACTAATCAGCCTCAAACATCATCAAGCAAACCAGTCATGCTGTTGGTCAATTTCATTCCCACAATCCTAATCAAAATTATCGCCAGTGTGATAACTACAGCTTCAGTGTAATCTACAGTGTTTGTGTGTGTGTGTGTGTGTGTTTTTGTCTGAAATCAGTTTAGGGAATTCATGTAAGGCAAAGGAAAATCCTCACAGGTGTAGCTATATAAATGCTGCTGCATGAGGGTTAATGAGAATATGTTGGTGTGTGTGCTTGCGTGCCTGAGTGTGTGTGTGTGTGTGTGTGTGTGTGTGTGTAATCTGCTCCCATACGTTCCCTTAAAGCACTCTTCTGCCATCTACAGGCACAGTCTCTCTCCCTTCGTCTCCCTCCATATTTTTTCCTCATCACAAGCCTGGTGTTAATCATTCTGGCATCATCTAAATATTCACTGCACGAGCCGGGAGTGTGCATGCTGTACATACTGTCTGTCTGCATGCACCTAACCGCATGTGTGTCTCAAATCCTCTGTCCACAGATTTGTGGGCCCTACATTGACTGTACGTCTGTGTGTTGCTCTTAGATTTCAATAAGCCATGTGTGAGGTTTGTGTCTTGAGAGAGACACACAGAAAGAGAAAGAACAAGAAAGGAGAGTGTAGGGAAAAGGGGGAAGTGGAGGGCAGGGTGTGAGGCAGGAGATATATAAGGGTGTGAAAAAGAGAGCAGCAGAGGGAAGAAGAAGACTATAGGATAAGTGAAAGTGAGGGTGAGAGAGAGATGGAAGGAAAAGAGGGAAAATGAGGAGATGTAAGGAAAGGAGATAAGAGGAGGAAAGTGGGAGAAAAGGGAAAATGAAAGAAGACAGAGGGAGGGAGACAGAAAAAGAGTGTGAAGGGGGAAAATGGGAGGTACAAGACGTAAAACATTCAGGCCAGATAATTGTAGATAGGGAGCGATGGGAGGGGAGGAGAACAGAGGAGGGGGATGGGATTGTATGTGGGAAGAGAAAGAGAGAAAAAGATAGAGAGAGAGAGAAAGGGAGAAAATGCAAAGGAAAGAGATGGCTAGAGTTGCTTGAGTAATCCCCTTTTATATGTATGGTTCTTTACAGTCACCCCTAAAAAGACATACTAATAATATATTCCAGCATGTCCTAGAAAGCCAAGAAACTAAGGCTCACATTACATATTTGATTTATTCTACTGTATATTAAGCCTCAACCAGAGCATCTTATATATTGCATGCAGGTAAAGGAATCAGTGTCTGGTTCTAGGTAATGTATTTGACAGAACTTAACCTGTCAACTTATTCTGTCTGTATTATTCCCTAAAGATGGTAGCGCTGCCTCAAACCAGGTTTCATATATGATTGTTATTTCTTCCTAAAATCTATTTATTTGTGTCCATTACTGAGCAATTGTTCTGATCACAGCAATCACTTAGTATTTTTACGATTTGAGATGACACCTCCCCCCCTCCCCCGTCTCTTCTGATCTTGAAGCCAACAACTGACAAGTGCTTAAATCAAATTGCAATTTCTTCTGTGTATACAATCCTTATTGTCGTAATTGTGGATGGCACAACGGAACGCTACAAATCTTTTCAACAACCCTTTTATACAGATTATGTTTTGAATTGTGTTTGACATGTCTGAGTTCTCCAAGAGTGCACAATGCAGCAGGCAAAGCTTAAAGGGAATTCATTAGTAACCTGCAAGAAAGAGCAGCACTGTCCTGTTTCTGTGCAATGACTATTATATTTTGAATCAGACAAAGATCTTTTTGAAAGAACTAACAGAGACACTGACAGCATGAGTTGAGGGATCGTTAGCACTAAAAATCTTTTGTGATCACATTTTAGTTTAGTTTTATATATTTAAGGATCAAATAATTACAAACAATACACTGAGATGGAGAAAGCGTCCCAGTCACAGATTCAGCGGCGTTCTGCCAAGGGTCTAGAGTCTTTCCCGGCATTCCATGCAAGCACGCTGTGGAGAGTTCCCTATATATCACATCCAAATAGGAAAGGATCAACGTGCACATACACAGGTCATGAGGCGGTTTCCAACTGGTTGCAATCATTCTCTTCACAGCTGTAAGTCCAGCCAACACAGCAGGTTTCTGAATCCCAGAGAGCTGAAAGGCTGACAGGTCATTCAGGATCAAGACATTGTCAGTAACAGGCACAGTAACATTAATTAAGGCGGAAATTTTGGATGCCATATTGTTCCAGAACTGACCAATAGGAGAGCATTCACATATTATGTGAAGATACTGTATGTGCCTTGTGCTTTTATTGGGCAGAAAGTGCACAAAGGGCTGTTAAATATTTTCATGTGGTGCATTTTCCATGGGGGTGAGATATGTCTTATGAATGTAACTGTAGGGAATCTGCTGATGTTCTGGATTGCGTTGCTTCTTGAATGCTAGACCATTCATCATGCCATTTGAGAGCAAGGCCTGGGCAATCGCATGCCCAAATCCTCTCAATAGGAAGGGCAAAGTGGCCAGCTATCACTAGGAACTAATAAAGCCTAGATACCATACCACTGCCTCTCCACAACAGAAGCAATGTTGTTTATATTGACATGGTTTAATTTGCGTTTCATCACCCTTTTCTTCTGTAAAGCCATGCCCGTGTTTGGATCTCTCCTCTTACTCTCCGGGCAGCCCCGCCCCCATTAACTCACACATGGCTCCCCAGCAACACAAAGAGAGACAGCATCGGTCCACACTGCTCACATTTATCTACAGTTTTAATTGTTATTAACACAGCTGTATATTGTTAAGCACGAGAGGCAAATCTGTATTTGTACGAGTGTTTCCGCTGGTAACTCTGCTATTGGCCAGGGCAAAAAACACAGAAGAAGTTATTGAATGCAACTAACTTCAGTTTGCAGAGTAATAGCGTGTGAGACGGAGCCTGCTGGACCCGGGCGAGAGATGTGACCCATGGCCAGAATATCATAGTTCATAAAAATGCAGCGCAGTGACAATACACACATTTCATACACACGTTTGTAACTCAGCTGACCCAGCATTCCAGCCGTGCTGGACCCATTCATAATGAGTCAGCCGTCACTCTGTGAGTGAGTGAGTAGCATACTTTTAAATATATCCTAGGCTATTTATTTCAGATCATTTTCATCTGCATGTGTTGCAGCTGCATGTATATGCAACATACAACTTTAACTTAAGAGGAATGTAGCACAATATGGATTGTGACTTTTTGACAATAAAATTAGTTTTGGTTTAAATCAACACATAATTGTGATAATTAATTGTATTCTCAATATTGATATAAATAATTGTGATTATCATTTTGGCCAAAATCATCCAGCCCTAGCCAAAGGGTAGGTGGCACTGTTTATTAGAAAAATTGGCAAAAAGAACGTCATGAGTGACAAAGGCTCTGTTATAGCACTTTCTAAGGTGTGCCAACAAACAGATATATTTGGATTTAACCAGGTGAGGAGGCGTCTTAAGACAAAGAACCAGAAATAATGTTTAAAGTTGGGAACTGAAAGGCCACCATCCTCGCTCTTCTTCTATAGAGTAGACATCTTGAGTTACAGCCGCTTGCCAAATTGAGATGCCACTGATTGTAATTTACACCAGTAGCCAGCAGGAGAGGAGAGAGGTAGCATAGAGCTAACAAAATTGACCCTGGGTAAAACATTAATTTAAACCAATGAGATACAGGCTTGAATCAACGTGGGGAGACCCATCCACTTCTTCATTTCTTTCAAGACGCTTTTCAGAGTAACAGAATAGTTATGTTTAATAATCTGGTTTAAACAGGGGAAGACCTCATACTTAAATATTTAAACTGCTTAATAATGGGGATGTCAGCAGAGATGGTTGAGTTGCGGGCAGAATTAT
>NC_045746.1:13062308-13063772 GCF_008692095.1 Etheostoma spectabile
ACAGACATGCAGTAAATGTTCCAATATGGTCCTGACTTTGACATAAGACTTATTGCCATAAAGACGATTATGATTAGATGCAAATAGGATAGAAAATTAAACTTCCCTGAGTTAGCTTGGTCATCTTTTTAAAAATTATCCAATGGATGATTTAGATACATAACAATGATTTGTATATGAGAAAATACAGAATATGCTCTGGGAAATATACTTGTACAGTATGTACATTTCATACAAGCTCAACTGATGCCTAGCTCTCACTGTTCGGAAATCACAGAAGACCCTGCTCAGCTAAAGTCTAGGTGTACAAAGAGCAGTATGCAGGGACTTACTGCTGCCTACAATGATGCCACAGGGATGTTATTGTATGTGCAAAGAATGTAACATCGTGACTTATGATTGTCAGCATAAATGTACTCATATGTCAGGCAGTGATAAGGACCTTGTAAAGAGCAGCCTAAGCGAAGCACTGTTGAAACCTACCAAAGGTTGGTGATGTTGAGATGCGGTGACTCTACTGCAACAGTTTCTTACTTTTGAGAATGGGTGATGCTGATTAGCTTGCCATTTTTTTTTGTGATGTGTACGTGAAAGGCATACATTTTGACTTTCTTTTGGACAAATTTTCTATTTATTGTATATTTTATGGACCTGTGATTGAATTTAAAAAAAGCCAGAAATATCATATTCACTCCACATTTGCACCCATGGGATCAAAGTAATATATCTATTTTCTAAAAAAAAAAATTAGCATGTTTATATGAAGCATTGTTTTTACAGCAGACCCCTACTGTCTCTGAGAATTCAGAAAAAAATGCAGATTCAATTACTCTTTTATAAAAATAAATCACATAAAAATTCGATTTCAGGAGTAAAGCTGTTCACCTCTAACCTACTTTACTTTCTGCGCTACACATCTACTCTCTCTGCCAAGGACACGAGACAAGACAAATCTAAACAAGAGGAAGACATAAAGTGCGGCAGTGATCCACCACAGCCCCCACCTGAGCAAAGATTTGACCATGGGAGACTACAGAGCAGAGACACGAAACCTCAACTCCACATTTCACCTTTCAAACACACCTCAAACCCCCTTACCAACCCCAAACCCTTTGAGGAACCATCGCTGTCTCCACTCACCCTTTCCCCTCTTTCCCCCTCTGTTCTCATTGAGTCAGCTCCCCCTAACTTCAGTTTTATGAGCGAGAACAGAGTGACTAAGAAAGGAGGTGGAGTTGCCATTTTGTTTAATGACTCATTCCACTGAACGCAAATATGTCATGAAAATGTTGCTTCTTTTAAATATGTGGTGTTTTCAACAGGTGTTTTCAAAAATGTTTTGAATTGTTTTGCTTCTGATCTTCTACAGATTGTGAACACGTCTCTTCTCTCAGGTATCTTTCGACAGGCCCTGAAAATAGCCGTAATAAAGCCACTCTTAAAAAAGAACAATCTAGACACATC
>NC_045746.1:13063782-13063901 GCF_008692095.1 Etheostoma spectabile
AACTATAGGCCAATATCAAACCTTCCGTTTTTAATTAAAATCACTAATAAAAACCTTTAACAACTCAACCGTTTCTTGTCATTAAATAACAGTTTTGATACCTTTCAGTCGGGTTTCCG
>NC_045746.1:13063911-13064117 GCF_008692095.1 Etheostoma spectabile
ACACCACAGCACTGAGACGGCTCTTTAATGACATCCACCTTAACATATAGTACTTGATCTCAGTGCTGCATTTCGACCATGACATATTACTAGTCCCATTGAAAAACTGGATTGGCCTTTCTGGCTCACTACTAAACTGGTTTGAATCCTATTTAAAGAATGATGACTACTTTGAGTCAATAGGTAATTATGCATCTGAGCATACA
>NC_045746.1:13064127-13064346 GCF_008692095.1 Etheostoma spectabile
GCGGAGTTCCCCAAGGCTCCATTCTGGAGCCTCATCTGTTTAACATCTACATGCTTCCACTTGCTCAGATTATGGAAAACAACAAAATAAGTTACCATGGTTATGCAGGTTGACACACAAATTTGCATAACCTCATCGCCAAGGGACTATAGTCTAATACACAAACTGACTAAGTGCATTGAAAAAATTAACTACTGGATGTGCCAGAACTTTCTGAAA
>NC_045746.1:13064356-13064447 GCF_008692095.1 Etheostoma spectabile
AAATGAAGGAAAAACTGAGGTGGTAGTTTTTGAAACAAAAGAGGAACGATGAAAAGTCTGCACTCAGCTTCAAACAACAATGTTAAAAACA
>NC_045746.1:13064457-13076541 GCF_008692095.1 Etheostoma spectabile
ACAAAGCCAGAAATCTTGTTGTAGTCATGGACTCTGACTTGAATTTTAACAGCCACATTAAGACAATTACATAGTCAGCATATTATCACCTTAAGAATATATCAAGGGTTAAAGGACGTATGTCTCAACAGGATTTGGAAGAACTTGTCCATGCTTTCATCTTCAGTAGACTTGACTACTGTAATGGTGTCCTTACAGGTCTCCCTAAAAAAAAAATCTATCAGACAGCTGCAGCTGATTCAGAATGCTGCTGCTCAAGTCCTCACTATAAGACCAAGAAAGTGGATCACTTCACTACAGTTCTGAAGTCCTTACACTGGCTTCCTGTGCCTCAAAGAATTGATTTCTAAATAATTTTGCTAGTTTATAAATCAATAAACATCATTGAAATGATCTCCATAAAGGCCTACTATATCTGTGACAGGGACTATCTGGAAAGTGAAACACAATAGATGAAGTGTTAGAGTGGTTGAGACTGTGATAAACAGAGAAAAAAAACAGCAAGGCAAAAGAGAAGCAATGTGAATGAGAGACAAAACAAGCAGGTGCTTGGAGCTCAGTGCCGTTGTTGGACAGCAATGATAACCTGCTAATTCCAGAGTACACATACAGTAATTGATCCAATTATCTCACAACAGCGCCCTTCTCACACAGTCTGAATAAAACACATCATATTTAGAAATACAATCAATTTCAATCAAAGCCCTTCCATTCATCTGTTAATTCATGTAATGTGTGTAAGAGTGAGTTTGTGAGAGCAGGTTTTGTCATGAGAGACATAGAGCAGTAAGCAATGGTGTACATTAGGCATACAATACATTAGGCATGCAAGTTGCAGTTTACGACCCTGTTTGTCCAGGCTCACATAATATATGTAGTGACGACTTTAATTAATTTGTCATTTCATCATTTCATTAAAGGTATAAATGCATTTTGTGGCAAAATGTGGATAGTTTACATACACATCTTCAACCTGGCAGCACAGAAGAGCTATACAATCACCACAGTTTCAAGATTAGTGTCACCAATTCAGTATCTGACTAAAACTCCTTCTGTTCCTGAAAAGCACTTTTTGCAGAACATTACGATGTCACAGTGAAGTCTACCTTTGACCTTTTGAATATAAAATATCATCACTTCATATCCTATTAGATAGTTTGGGGTTTAGAACCAGAGAAATGTGTGCGTGTGTTTCAACGAGGCCCACTATGTGATTGTAAGCCAAAAATGCATTGTCTTTATAGAAAGAATAGTTAGGAATAAAGTCACATAATCTCCATTATTTCCACATCGCTTTAAGCTAGCCTCTTCTGTTTGTTTAGCATGGTAGCTAAAACCAGGGCCTTTCCAAAGAATTCAAAGTTTCAGTGCGATTGTAGCCCTACAAGAATTATTACAAAAGGAAACCGAACAACGCAAAGATTGGAAAAATTGGGCATTGCTGAGACATCGCAACAGACATAAGGTCACAGTGACCTTAACCTTTGAACTCCAAAATCTGATTAATTCACCATCAATGTGTTACAAATTTGAAAAATAATTCTCAAGTTGGTCCTAAGATTTCTCGTTCACAAGAATGGGATGGACGGATGGGCATCCTAAAAAAAAAAAAAGTTGCATCTGGCCACGACTGTTGCCAGCACAGAAGCATTTAAACTGGAAAGAAAGCAACATTTGTAGAATGAGAGTGTAATAAAAAGTATGTCAGAGGAGAAACCGGGTGGATAGGAATTCATGTTTTGCTTCTTGCGGCAATGCATAGCATTGTGCAAAAGTGATATCAAAGGAGATGGAGGCCACGGTGACAGGGACTACTATGAGAAGGGTGAGCTAGTGGTTTGAGATACCATCCAATTATTGAAAGGTCACGTGTTTGATCACAGAAAAAGCCACTGAGTGTCCATCAACAACCATGTATCATGTCAAATGGTCCTTGAGATAGACCCTGAATGTGCCAGCTTACTCAGTTCAAGTTCATGAATGGTAAACACAATGGTTGACCCCGTATATTAATCAAACTGAGTAAATAGAAAGTGGCAAGTTCTATGAGAGAAGTGAAAAGAGCTTGCACCTTGAAGGACATTATGTGAAAGCCGTATTTTAAAATAGTAAAATATGATTCAAAGTGTTCAAAGGCTATGGCTAACAATCCAATATAGAAAACTTAAGTAAAAATAGGAACCCTTGGGTCAATGCTAATATACTCTATATTGGAGTCAAACTCAACTCTCTTACCCCGCTCTCTTTCAGCCTTGAGCTTGTTCACATACCTATCTCAGTTTACATTAGAGAAGCTGTCGGTGTTGAATCCAGGCTCTTACATTCATCAAATATGGCTAAATGTGCAAGAAATATGTGTTTGATGTCTCACTTAGAGAGCTTAGGCTTGCTAATGTCAATTACACCAATATATACCTGATCAGCAAAGCTATATAGTGCCACTCAGCAAGAGCCCTTTTCAGCACTGTGAAAATTAAGATAGCTTCTCAGTTTCAGTTAATAATCACATTATTACAGCCACAGTAGCAAATGAAAGCTTTCTCAGGCTATGAAAATGCAGAATATAGAGGAAACAATCTTGATTTTAGGTTACCAAAAACCTAAAAACAAAGAATACCATAATTTCATTTTGTTAGTTGTTGTTGTTTTGGTAAACTTAAAGCTATAAATCAGTCTTATATCTGAAGAAATACCAAAAAGAAAAAAAAAACATCAAACCTTAGCAATTTTAGCAAACCTTAGCAAATTCTGGATTTTCAAACTACAGTTCATTCAAAGGTCTCATTTACTACTTAAGAGAGAATGATGACTGAATAGCACTCATAGTAAGCTCAGTACTTAAATATATAATTAAATATAATAATTTAATCTTTTTTTTACAATTAGTAGATTTGCAAACAATCAGTATACTTCATTTCCTTTTTCATAAACTGTGAACTTCATAAAAAAAGAGAATATACAAGGGGAGGATATAAGGATGCAACCAGGTACGTTTGGATACAGGCGGCGTGTCAAGGAAAGAGAATGGATGTTGCAGTGGAGAGAGACAAGAGGGAGTGAGGGATGGAGCAGAAGATTGAAGAGAAAAAAGATAGATGAATGAGGGGAATCTCCTACTGAAAGGTCAGGTGTTTCTGCTGCAGTTAATGCTTTACCTTTTATCTTTTGAGACAGTGCCAGACAAGAGGCACAATGACAGATAACCGATTTTTGCCAGGTATCACTCAATAAAACCGCTTGCATTAAGGCAGAGAGACATCTGTGGAAGATCAAGTCAATTAGTCCCCATTGATGCTGGGCTTCCTGTTATGTTCTTCTCCTCACACCCACCGTCTTCAAGTCTGCTGTTGACACACCGTAGAGGAAGCGGGCCACCTCTGTCTCAGGTTTTGCTTGTTTGTTTCACCTTTACTGTGGTGGTTTTAGTGTTATTTTACATTGGTTTTAAGTGGTGCATTTGATGTGAGGTCAGGACCAGGGAGGGAGGTTTTTTTTTATGGAATCTAACAGGCTAGTGAAAATTGAGGATGTGTAGTGGGCACCTGCTACAAGAAAGGCTGTGTTAAAAGCAATATAACAGTTTGGGGTGTTTTAGAGTCTCTAGCTTTAAGAGCTGTTATGTCTTATATACACTGTTCAATGAAGACAAAGGTTTGGTTAGTGAGATGTTTTGTTTCTGTCACTTAGCAAGCCTTCTCCATCTGACTTTCCTAAGACCTCAAGACTTTTCCTTTTCACAGACCTCAAGCTGAAATCTAGACCTCCAGAATGCAGGAAAACAGAAAAATTATGTAAAAGCTAGTGCCACATTTGTTAAGTTGTTTCACCTCATTCTTGTTGGTGTCTAGTGATTAATTTCAGAAGAAGCATTCAAATATTGAGCTTGAACTGATAAAAAAGTGAAAATAAATAAAAAGAACATTAAGAGTAATTTCCCAAATTATATTAAAATGGGTACTTTTCTGGAACACACTGAATATAAAGCAGAGAAGTACATTGTGCGTGCGTAGAGCACAAGATACAAAAAAAACTGTGGACATGCTTTTCAAAATATTATTACACAATGGATAGTCTGCTAAGTGAAAAAGTCCGAAACCCAAGGTATTACTTACAAAAAACTATAAGAATGCATGTGACATCTATAAGCTAATAACTGTAGCCTCAAGATAAATGTTTGCACGGAAAAAGTAAGACATGTGTAAGACATGTTCTCGTACCTTGCCACTTAGTGAGTTTGAAATAATAATGATAACTTTGTGAACTATGTTTCAAAGGTGCTACATTAATAAAGTACTTTGACAGCCAAAGCAAGGCAAAAGACGGCTAACAAGAGCTCAATACTGAATTTGATTCAATTTTATTCATAGTATCAATTCATAACAAGAGTCATCTCGATACACTTTACAGATAGAGTAGGTCTAGACCATACTCTAGAATTTACAAGGACCCAACAGTTCTAGTAGTTTCCCCCAAAGCAAGCAACAGTGCGACATATATGAAGTGTGAACAGTGAGCCAACACGGGCCAAACAAAGCAGGACATTTAAGTAATTAAAAATAAGAAGATAAAGGACGCAAAACAAAGTAGAGAGAAGACAAAATAAAAAGCATGACAAATAAAAATATGCACACAAAAAATCAATACATAAAATAAAATAAAAATAAAGAGCAATTAAAAATAAAGATATCACACGAAAGCAAGTCTTTAAAAATGGGTTTTATGAAGTGATTTAAAAAAGTTCACTGATGCTGCCTTATATCCCCAGGCATGCCGTTTGAAAGCGGAGGGGTCCTGATGGCAAAAGCAAGGTCACCTTTAGATTCAAGCCTTGATTCTGAAACGGCCAGAAGGGCCCCACCTGATGATGTAAGGCTGCGACTTGGCTCCTTATGGGGTCAACACCTCCGCTATATAGCTTGGAGCCAGACACTGATGAGCTTTAAAAGTGATCACTGAACTAGTTGGAGGCGAGAGAAGATATCGAAATAATTCAATTGGCCTTACCCCTTTCCTATCATTAATGAAAGCTTTGTTCACTGGCTTACCAGAAGACTTTTTGAAAGGTCCTGTGGAGGCTTTTGTCAGGCCTGGCATGTCATGTTGCATGAGTGACTTTACTTTTGTGAGGCGTTGTACAACAGGACAATGTGTAAAGGGATAGTGTTTTTTTGTCATTTCATTATTGTAGTAAAATGTACAAATTGGCTGAACATCCATGTGAGACATTTGGTCTTTCAGATTAAGATAAAACAGAGTGCAGCAGAAATACCTGTTGAGCATGTTCACTTATTTTGGTTTTGGGGACAAATATGACGCTTCATGGGATGAATTATTGAATGCAGGAGTCTCATGTTTTATTTTAGTTAAGCGACCGGCTAAGTAGGCCTGTTGAGGTGGGGTAAAGCATTCAGGAAGGATGTCCATTTTTGGGACAGTTTCAGACTACAAACTTTCAGAAAGTCTCAAAGAACTGTGCTAGATATACCAGTGGAACTACAATTAAATAAAAACAAGATTGAGGGTCTTGGGGTGCACCAAGTGTTCAAAGAGCTTGGAGGATTGTCAGTGTCATTGGACTCCAAACTGATTCAGTTTCAATTCAGTGGCTGCTTTCCAATATGTCATAGAGGCGAAGTGTGCATATTAATAATAATCTGGCAGCATCATCACTGTGGCACCAGCTGGCCATTTAGAACTAGTACCCTCCTGCTAAGCCTTCAGAGAAAACTTCTGAAACAGGCAACACTGACTTATCAAAGCAATGTTATACCTGCCAGTACATAAAGGAGGGCAGGGGTTGTTGCACCAGAGACAAAGACTTTTATACTCCAGGAAGCTCAACTGCTTTGGCATCGGCTTGGCAAAACGTGTTTGAGTACTGCTGAGGGGGGCCGGTGGTTTAGAGCTGGAACTCCAACTCGTTTGGATGTAATTTGACAGGGCAAAACATCACAAAGGCCAACTTAATTATGTTTTTATTTTCTATTTGTTTCCCTCCATCTTTCTCTTACTTTTCCTTCTCCATCACCAACTCTTTTAATTCGCGGTAGTGTGAAGTAAGAGTGCCAGTAAAGGAAAACTAAGTTTCAAGACGAGAACAATGCTTCAGGTTGTACTGATGCATGAGTGATGGAAGCTCCAGCCTGCACAGAGCTGGTGCAGACAGCAACATTTGTTAAAATGACACTGTTTCGGTTCAGACAGATGACTAAAAATGTGGCTGATTCACAACCGATACAAACAATAACTGGGGGAGGGGATTTGTGACCACTGTACAGAAACTTCAAGGCTCTTTGATATGTTAGTGAAGATCAATAGCAGATGGTTCTGAGAGCAGAGCTTAGCTGAGGTGGAGGAAGCTTTATAAGCCTCCCGTAAGAAATCAGGTGATAATTTCCTTTTGTTGTGTTGGGTGCTTATTGTCAAAACAAACATGTATCTGATATGTGAGGCAGTGAGACAGATATGGATATATTATTTATTATAATATATATATATATATATATTCACTGCAGTTACTTATGTTCACACTGTACTTATTTATGTTCATAGTGTATTTATTTTTGACACAGCACTACGATAGAAATTGTACAATCCATTGTAAGAAAAAACATTTTAACATAATCACACTTTACTTAACGTTTTTATTTCTTACTGTAGCTTTGTTATTTTGTTACTTTATACACTTACCAACTCTCTTTTAAGTTTTTAAAGTACTGTAGTGTCGGCATAGCAACTTTAATATTTGATTTAGATTTTTGTTTTTAATTATGTTTATTTTTGCAACATGTTTGCATTCATGTGCCTTCTATTTACATACTGAGATATGGGTTTGGAAAGAAGAAAAGCACACACACCCTCACGTGTGCAAAGATGCGCAGGTTGCAAGATGCAGTGGGAAACACAATATGCTTGAAATTTTTGTGATTCACTGGGATAACAACAGGATACATTTCACTTTGCCTGAAATGGCCTCACGGTATTATTAGCATGATTTATTCAAATCAAAAGACACACACCTGGAGGCGCTGCTAACGGCAAGCTTGTGGGCCAAGCAATTGGAATAAAAACACCAAGATTAAAACCCGACAACGAGAAACAATGTCAATTAAGCTTGGTTTTAACTCACTGTGTGAGCATGTGAGTGAGAGTGCGCGTGTAACAGTGTTCAAATGGAAAATCTAATATGTTACTTACTGTATGTAATTCCCCTGGTTGTACACTTTGAATCAAACTATGAATGATTCATACATTAATGTCTCTCTAGTACCTGGATATACAACAGGGATGCCAACTTTTCAATTTAGTGAGAGAATTTAGTAAGATTTGGTATCAGTGAAACCAGTGCAATTACTGAGTAGACATTACCCACCACAGGGGTTTGGGTCTTCACTCCTCAAAACCCTTGTTCAAAAAGTTCAGCAGCCAAATTCACAATTTTAAAGCATTTGTAGATGAAAAGCCAAGTCACAACTCATGGTCAATGATTATTAAATATGGTTGATCAGCATAGAGATCTCTGTGCAGAGAAAGTAGAGACAGCTGCTGATTATACGGAACAACCGGATGGACATCTGAAACATGATGCATCATCAGTGATGTCTGAAATAAAACACAATTTAAGAGGTAATTAGCCTATACTTGTCTGTACATGTTTAGTTTTATTTCACTTTTCAGTTTTGACCAAGTCTGCAGCACCTGAGCTTGTTGCAGGTTTAATTGTTTATCACATTGTCATATTATTTCCACAAATCTCAGAATCTCAGCTGTTTATTTTAAATATTAATATGCACATTTCTAAATTTGTTTTTTTTTTAGCATGAGAGCTTGTGAAAAGTGTTCACCTTGAGAAAAACATATAGTTAAGTATGTTTGAGGTACTCTTATGATCTTATGCCACACACACACACGTCTATACTTGTGATGACTCTCACAGAAAAAAGAACAACCTGTCCCCTATAACCCCACCCTTATCACAACTACATAATCAAGCCCAACAGTAACCCTAACCAAATTAAATTCTGATCTTCTGAACTCAAAAACGAACTCTTGACCCCTAAACAGCCCTTTTAACAAGTTCAGACCAGCCAAATATATCCTCTTTCTAAATGTGTAAAACAAAAAACAAATTCCCACCAGCACATTGTGAGGTCAGTTTTTCAGTTACACATCATCTTATGCATTTGCATATCAGACCGTAACAATGTGATCTTGTTGTCTCTCACTGTGTTTGAACATTTATCTGTTTGACTGGCCAGCTGCCTGCCTGTGTCTGTTATTTATCGATGTTTGTAGACCAATGACGAAAATTAGAACAAAAGAAAGAGTACAAATCTTGAAGGTGAGGTGAAAAAAGACAGACTGAAATGATAAAAAAAAGCAACTAAAAATAAATAAAGTTGGCAACAACAACTCTAGCTATAAAGTGATAGAAGTGATGGGTTCAATGATTAACCATCAAAACAAGAAAGAATAAAGATGAAGACCTAACAGCTAACCATATAATGCATGGATGGGACTGCATCTTGAAAAGAGAAAGTTAACGTAAGCCCATTCACTAGAATCATTGAATGAGTATTGTTTTACTGAGTGAACATTTCACCTTTCAGTCTGGCTTTGTTCCCGCATACGTCTCCCTCCGTTTCCCATTTCTGATTTAATACAAAATAAAGCATTTAATAAGTTCACGTGTTTGTGATAATTGGGGATATTAGCACTTTTTATTGTGCTGTAATCACATTTACAAGGGATTACAGCAGCCGAAATGTAATCTTTGCCTCTGGTCAGACAGGTTTATAAGTAGAGTATACTCTATAGTAGAGTATAAGCCAGGTACGGAGAGCCAACACCTTAATTCCAACTACTACGACAAAGTCAACACAAACCCTTCTAAGCAATGTCATGGATTCATATTTGTCCAGAAGGCCCAACATGTATTTTGCTTGTGGCTCGACTTTGAAAAATGTGCAAACCCTCTCTAACAAACTTACATAACAAATCAATCCATTGCGGTGTATGCAGGATGTAAAAACTCTTAACATTTTGTATTAGTATTTTCTTCATGCTCCTGTATTGTTGAGAATGAAACATTGTTTTCAGCTGTAAGCTGCATGTTAGTATAATGTTTGAATGACTGTATCTGTGTGTGGTTTCAGAGGGGGGTACATGTGTAACCTTGGGGTACTAAGCGGAATTCATTACTCCACGCTGCATGTACTTTACTTGTCACACACACACACACACACACACACACACACACACACACACACACACAGAGTGTCCGCTGAATGTGAGCCAGCATTTCAGCTATTTTGTCAAGCCCAGGGAGCAAGCCAAGTCCAAACAATTTGTGTTTCTTTCAGCTGTATGTAGTCTTTATCTAAGACCTACTTCAGGATTGCTCTGTTGCCGCCGGAAAATACAGATGTATGTCCTTCTTTTCGGCCGGATGTCCATTACCTTACACTTTCTTTGTGTTGGAATTTTAAACTCCGGCTGATTTATGGACTATGATTAACTGCTCCTCATATCTCTGCATGGTAAATAAGACAGCTAGCTAGACTATCTGTCGAGTTTACCGTTTTACGACCATGCGTGTGGAGAGGGGTGTGTGTTTTTTTCATACTTTTTTCTTTGATGTTGCCCCACAAGCAGTCTGTTTAAGAAGAATACTTAACATAATAATAATGAGATAGATAAACAACCTAAACCTTCATATCACATGATGACCACGGTTGTCGCGTGACGCATGTCCGCTTCCTGTGAGGTGCGCCACTTTGGCACAAGTCTGTTGGTGGCCAGCAAGAGTGAGAGAAGTTGGAAATTGAAGTGACTGTAATTTTAAAAAATAAAATTTTAACTCTTTTTATGCACATTGTGTTGTGTTCTTTATACTATGATATGCTTCTCCTTTATCTCTTTGCTTACAGTTGTGTGATACATCATAACACAGTATAGTAAACAGTAACATCTGTATTATCACCTGTACTTTGGCTATACACAGCTCTAATGCTGGGGATTTTTAAAATTGGGCAACCTTTACCTCTTTTTAACTTTGAGCACCTGCCCCTTCAGAGGTCTCTGCACGGCTCTGTCCACGACAAGAACAACTTTTGAAGGTACACGTTCCACCAAAACAAATTCCTTCCCCAGGCTATTTTGCAGCTGCACCAGGGCTCTGTGCGATGCTTAGTGCTGCCCAAGACAATTGTGATTGGTTTGAAGAAATGCTAATAAACTAGGGCACGTTTTTCTCCCATCCCAGAATGTTGTATTAATGTATTAATTTTAATTTGTCTCGGTGCAACTGGTGCAGAGACACTTTTAACAAACCTTATATATTTGCTGGAACAATACAATGCAATTACTCCAGTTTTGTTTTGGTTCAGTGAATTCCTGACCACAATCAAAAAAACATACCTCAGAGCCCATCAATCTGAGAGCAGGTTTCTTTCATTTCTTTGCAAGTTGTTTTTTATGGGTATTTTATTTATTATATACAATCAATGTGCATTCAATCTAGATTTAAGCATTAATATTCAGGTAGCGTATTACAACACATACAGAGATGGAACTCTGTAGTCCAGATGTAAGAGGTGTAGAAACTCAATGCTGGCCATTTACTTTTTTTTGTAATTCAGCATTAGATACATGTAGTTCACAACAGGGGTTCCGGTTTTTTTTAATGTATGCCCTCAACAGTACAATTCAAAGACAACCATAACCATTCATATTTTTTCCACAGAATCGTGCAGGCCTTCTACACGTGCGGTATTTCAAAGCAGCAACATCAATTATTCATGGCCAGACAGAAAAAGAGGTTCCGGGTTTTTATTAAAATTTGACAAGGCAGGGTTCAGCAGCATAAAAACACAGTTTTTGAATGTTGAATCCTGAAATTCATCAAAGAGCAATCACCATCCTAAGCGTTTAGTTAAAAGCATGAAAAAAATGGATGTTCATGACTTTTGGTTCTACTTGTGGGCACTACAAATTCCCTACAGAGACAAAGCAAGCAAGTTGTGTTAAGGCTGCAGGCAGGAAACCACGCAGGGGGGATGAACTGTCCTTGAGTATGTTGGTGAGGGCGCGCAGGGTGGCATCATCATGCCTTTCACTCAGTGTTAAAAAAAAAAGAATAAGTTGGAATGCCAATGATCCAGAAGCATCGTTTTTCTCGGAGAGGCCTTTTGTCAGCCCACCCACTGAGCCCACACTCAATTCTTGAGCCCACACTCAAGAATTGAACGAAGGAAAGTTAAGTGTATTTGTTTAAGAACGTCACATTGGAGACCAGTTTTTTTTGACAACACTGAGGTCAGAATCAGCTTTATTTGCCAGGTATGAGAACAGATACGAGGATTTTTTTTCTTTGGAACATAGTTGCTCACAATGTGCTGACACATACAGTACATAACAACTAAACAATATATTCACACACTAATATATACATACTCTAAACAGAAACAATATAGAGGCAATAGTGCAATGAGGAGTGCAAAGTATGCAGGAGTGAATTGGGATAGTTATTTCAAATGTGGAGCATAGTGCAAAGGATGCTGGAATAAATATATTATATTACATTAAAATATGAACAGTACGACCAGTATGAACAGCTCTGGAATAGAGAATGATGAATAAATAAGTGAGATATGAGAATAAGAATGATGAGTGAATAATAAATAAGTGAGATGTGAGAATGAGAATGATGAATAAATACTGAATAAGTGGAATAATAAGTGCAACCAGTGAACAGGTGCGGTTTGGAGACAGTGTTACTGGGTTATTGCACAGAATTGAACCTGACACTGTGAGTAAGAAGTCAGATGTTCATCAGAGTGATGGCTTGTGGGAAGAAACTGTTCCTGAGTCTGTTGGTTTTGGCGAACAGTGCTCTGTAGCGCCTCCCAGAGGAGAGAAGTGGAACAGATGGTGTCTGGGTGAGATGGGTCTGCACTTATGTTTCCTGCCCGTTTCCCGACTCTGGAAGAGTACAAGTCATTAACGGAGGGCAGGTTGGCACCGATAATCTTTTCTAACTGTTCTAACTGTCCAATGTAGTCTGCTCCTGTCCTTTTTGGTGGC
>NC_045746.1:13076551-13076650 GCF_008692095.1 Etheostoma spectabile
CAGACAGTGATGGACGTGCAAAGGACAGACTGTATGATGGCTGAGTAGAAGTGGATCAGCAGCTCCCTAGGCAGGTTGAGCTTCCTGAGCTGGCGCAGG
>NC_045746.1:13076660-13076847 GCF_008692095.1 Etheostoma spectabile
TCTGCTGGGCCTTCTTGATGATGGTGTCAGTTTTGGGCTCTCACTTTAGGTCCTGGAATATAGTGGATCCCAGAAACCTGAAAGAGTCAACAGCAGACACAGGACTGTTGAGTATGGTGATGGGGGGAAGAGTGGGGGGGCTCCTCCTGAAGTCCATGATCTCCACAGTTTTGAGCGTGTTAAGCTC
>NC_045746.1:13076857-13077054 GCF_008692095.1 Etheostoma spectabile
GGTTGTTCTGACTGCACCAGAGAGCCAGCTGATCCATCTCCCGTCTGTAGGCCAACTCATCACCGTCCCAGATGAGGCCGATGACCGTTGTGTCGTCAGCAAACTTCAGGAGTTTAACAGATGTGTCTCCTGAGGTGCAGTCATTGGTGTAGAGGGAGAACAGCAGTGGGGAGAGCACACACCCCTGGGGGGCGCCA
>NC_045746.1:13077064-13077182 GCF_008692095.1 Etheostoma spectabile
TAGTCTGTGTGCTGGATGTGATGTTCCCAGAGCCTCACCTGCTGACTCCTGTCAGTCAGAAAGTTTGTGATCCATTGAAAGGTGAAGGCTGGCTCAGTGAGCTGGGAGAGTTTGGTGC
>NC_045746.1:13077192-13089700 GCF_008692095.1 Etheostoma spectabile
CGGGATGATGGTGTTGAACGCTGAGCTGAAGTCCACAAACAGGATCTTTTCATATTTCGCTGTTTCGCCTGTTAGCCCTGTCGGCAAACTGCAGGGGGTCCAGTAAGGGGACTGTGATGTCCTTCAGGTGGGCCAACACCAGTCTTTCGAAGGACTTCATGACTACAGATGTCAAGGCGACAGGCCTGTAGTCATTTAGTCCAGAGATGGAGGGTTTTTTGGGACTGGGATGATTGTGGAGCGTTTGAAGCAGAAGGGAACTTCTGATAGCTCCAGAGATATGTTGAAGATCTGAGTGAAGATGGGGGCCAGCTGGTCTGCACAAATTTTCAGATAGGATGGTGACACACTGTCTGGGCCAGGAGGCTTTCAGGTCTTCTGCCTCTGGAAGAGCAGGCGCACATCACACAGATCGTGAGTGCAGGTGAGGGGTCAGAGGGGGGGGGAGGTGACAGCGTACGGGTGGGGGAAGGTAGGTGACTGATTTGTAATGGATCCTTGGCCGTGTCTTTAAAAACGTTAACTTAAAGCCTGTCTTACCAACTTTGATGATGACATAATGTTTCTTATAAAATGTATTTTCTGTTGCAAACCAGTAGTATGTAATCTAATTTCCAAAAAAGTGTATTGACATACTCATAGGCAAATACTACAGACAAAATACCTCAATAAAAATAAATAAAACTACTTTTTATTTCAAACGACGAGCAGCAGTCATTTCTCTCTTGCTATTGCTGCTGCTAACTGATCATTTTTCAAAAGTGCATTGACTTTCTAGTCAAACTGAATATTTCAGTATTACACGTTATTGGATTTAAAAAAAACAGGTTGCAGGTTTAAAGATCAATGATCAACTCTGTGCTCAGTGATGTTACAGAGACTGAGGAAACCTTCCACTGGAATAACTGGATCTCTTCCAAACCTGTTTGCTAAAGGCAGAACCTCACCACAGTCTACAATATCTTCCACATACTCTCTCTCTTTTCTCCTTCCCCGCATTTAATAATTCATACATACACTGAAGTTTGTTGAGCTGTCCACCCTTCTGTATAAAACAATACTATAAAAAGCGTGCCAAAGTTGCAACAATCAATATATAAAACTTCACATAGAATACTAATAGATACTTGGCACATTCTAAGACTTGCAATAAAATAAAACATAAGCCAATAACATCTGAAAGATCAACTGTTTGCATGATCAAAACTGTTGCAGCTTGTGTGTGTTGTAACACTGACTTTAATTGCATAGACACTAGTAAGGTTAATTAGTGTTTTGTATTATTTTCTTTCTCCTGACTTACTTTAAATTTCAGCTAATTCTGTATACTGAGGAAATGAAATGCAGATGCAGGACAAAACATGCAATTATGTTTTTTCTATTTGCCTGGATTAAAACAACCACTGCTAAGAATGACTGTAATTTAAACATTGAATTAATATATACATCATTATTTTATGTTGTTCATGACTGGTTAAGAGGTCATAGTTTTAGGATGAAGAGATCAGACAGAGGGAATCAAAATATCTACTGTATCTGATCTGTCACCTCTCTGTTGCTTACCTCTCAAAACTCTTTCCCACTTGGGTTGTCTCATCAACAACAACAAAATAAATCAAGTGCACCTCTAATATTCTAATGGTATTTCTCTGATATACCCATCAATTTTAAGAGCATAACCTCAAGCAAACCACTGAAGAAAAATGTCAAGGTAATTCCTGAAACATGGATCCATAATTTATACGTGTAAAATCCCATGTTTATTATTATTATCATCCTCACAAGTGTAGAGCCCAAGCCTTTAAGCCAAATCCTTGTTCCATTATCAGTGTTGTTGCTGTGACCACTCAAGGCTACAGCCTCTTCAGTTGATGTGTTAATACTCCTGTCAATACCTTTTCTTTGCCCATGAATGTGATACATGTTACACTGTTGATTTCTTACGTTTGGGAAAAGATGGAAACATAGGCGGAATTTGACCTTCAAGTTTTAATAATTCGCCCTTATAAAATCCAATCGCGGCTGTCTTCGAACAATAGAAAGACGGCGGAATGCCCCGGCATTTAAATTCAAATAAAATGTAACTTGAACAATCAGTGGTAGATCGGTCGCCCGTCAATCAGAAGATTGGTAGTTTGATCCCCTGACATGCCGTTCGATGTCGCAGTGTCCTTGGGCAAGAGTTGCCCCCGATGCTGTGCATCGGAGTCTAAATGTGTGTAAATGAGTGTTTATCTGTTGAGCGGGTGGCACTTCGTACGGCAGCCTTGGCCACAGTGTATGAATGTGTGTGAATGGTTCCTGTACTATGTGAAAGCACTTTGAGTAGTCGTTAAGACTAGAAAAACGCTATATGAGAACAGTCCATTCAATATAAAACGTTAAGACACATTCAGAAAAAAGATCCAAATTTTGCTGTAATCCAATGACACAAAAAAAGGGTCCCGGTGTATCCAGCAAGGCCTACGCCTTTCACATTCACCAGCAGCTTCAAACAGGTAAACAAGGCCTCTCCACTTTGCCATTTAAACAAAGAGGAATAAAATGTATAAAAGTCCAAATCTACAAAAAACGCACAAATATGTTGAAAAATAAAGTGTGCTCTATGCATCAAGAAATGTTTAAAAAAAAAATCTTCAAAGAAAGAATATTTATTTACAATCTATTGTTTTTCTGCTGGTGCAATGATCACTTGGCAAAAAGCACATAACTCCCCTACTTTAAGACCATCGAACCACAAATGGCGTCACCAAATCTGACAAAGGGAACAAATCATGATTCTCTAAAAACTGACTGAACTGTATTAGTCCTATTCAAATTTAAACAATATCATGGTATTGCACTGTAAGTAGAAAAGTGCTAAACCAAAGTGAACGAAATGCTCAAGGAGATTTGTTACTGTACCTTCATGTGTACTCATTGAGGACATTAAGGTCATCCAACAAGTTTCATTTGCTTCTTATCTTCTCTCTCCCCGTTAGGCACACAAGGGGAGTAGACAAATATCAGTGCTGGAAATAAAGCATGTATTATGATTCTTATGAAAGGGATGTGATTTAAAATGAAATTTCAGGATTTTATCCATCTCAATGTTGACATCTTTGGAGTACGCTTCTCCCAGCTGAGAGCAATTTTATTGGAGACTGCGTATACTTATCTTAAAGTTTTTGTGTAAACCTAAATTAACATTTGAAAGAGTAAATTATAAACTTTAAAAGTTAAGAATAAGTTAAAATGAGTTGCAGTTGGACAGAAAAATGGAATTGACTAGTAAAGGTTCTTGTGTCTCAACTTGTACAGTACACAGTTGTATCAGACTGCAGCAGCCAGTGTTCTGTTTGTGCTATTTTACGCTGCAGGGCTGGCAACGTCAATTCAGGGGACACGTGAGTCTGGAAAAGCCTACTGTAGCTCTGACATTGGACTGAACCTGGGCAAACTGGCATTGTTAGAGGAAAAGATGTTAGCAAAACTCTCTGTTATAATAGGCAATGACCTCCACCCCTCTCCATGACAAGCTGTCAGTCCAGTGGAGGACCTTCAGTCATTTGCTCATTTCACAAAGCCAAAAAGCCCATCAGGCGCCGAGTTTGCCAGCTACCAGCTTACCCTACAATACCCCCTCCCACAGTGTCATCAGCAGCAGCATTAGCTGATGCCAGCTGGGAGGGTGCTCAGAAATATTTGGTATGCATAACCCACCCCACACCATTCACTTAAAGACCAGCCGCCAAGCATCATTAGAAACTTTAAATTGCTTATGATTGGTAATTTTATGTTTCCATTGACAATGCTGTCAGTGACACAGATACATGCTAAGCACCGCTGTCATGTTCATGTCATTTTAGATATCGCTTACGTTTCCACAAATGAAGAGTGGTTTCAAAATGGAAACAAAAACTTAACATAACAGCTTAATTAGTGCTTCCGTAGATTGGTCTTCAATTTGTTTCATGTGGCATGAACAAGCCTGATGGGGATGATCAACTCGTACAAAGTGAGAAACTTTTAATGGTTTTGCCAAATTAAATTGTACAAAATTGTCTAAAAGTCCCCTCCTGAAGAGTAAATTGGAGGGTTTTTTCAGGAGGCTAAGCAATTCTCAAAAAATGTTGAGCCACGGGCCTTTAGACTACCATCTTTTTTATCTTTCTTTGACATGTCCTCTGTCTTCTTCTGATCAAACGGGCCATTACACTGTCATCCTTGTCTCATATTCAATCTTGAAGTTATTCCTTTCTAAACCCAGTCCATCCTCTATTTATTACTGTATTTAAGAATGCTGATGGTGAGGCAGCATAAGCTCTGCATTCCACTCTTTAACAATAACATTTGTGTTTAGGAGGGACCCAGAGAGGGTTATCTTAGCTCTCAATTTAAAGCTAAGAGATTTAGACATACTGTACACCATACACAGTATTTTTTTCAAGCTCAGCTGCAAATTGTTGAAAAAGGCTGCTGAGCAGAGGCAAAAGAGGTGTGAGCGAAGTGAGAGGGAAACAGGAGAAGAAAATTGTTAAAAAGAGAAAAAGAAGGGAAAAGAGAAGTGAGATGGGTCAACAGAGGTAAACAGATTGAAGAGAGGAGATGATAGTAAAAAGAAGGAAGGGAAAGGAAATGAAGAGAGGGGATAAGGAGTATATTTTTTCAGTGTGGTAAGGGCTGTTATTTTCTTTTCCTGAGAAACATGGTGCCTTTATTGTCTGCTTCCAATTTATTTAGATCCCCACAATGAGGACCTGTGAAGTTTTGTATTTACTGTCATATTTTAATATTTGAAGTTCACCATATCACAATTAATTTCTTTATTTTTTAGTACTTTCAGTATTTGTCCTTATTCATTAATCGACAATCCTTGTTGCACCATATAATCTAAAACTAAAATCTAAAACCTGAAGATGTCAGAGCATAGAAACCCACATATCCTGACCACTGTGTCTCAGATGTTTTAGTGCACACAATTTAAGGCTGATACTTGTTCAGCTATAAATTATTGTCGGCCTGTGTGTATGAAACAATAAAGATTCTACAACGACATGCTGTTATTTAATTGTGTGTTCTATAGGGATAATAATGTTGAGGGTCTTCTTTAGATGCTGACTTTTCTGAAAAACAGTGTTGATAGAAAATAAGGCTTTATGGCCTGATACCTTCATTGTTAGAGGCAGAATAAACTGCAATATGTCACTTTATATGAGTGTAACATAAGATGAAAAACAACTGAGTCCATTTAAAAGAACTTGGTGAGGCTCCCCTGAAGGCAGGTTGCACCCCTGAGGCTGAGGCATTGTCTAATCTCTTGATGAAAGTATTGACCTGTCTATGATCAGATGATGGGGACTGGTGTTGGACCCAAGCTGTTTCATTGGGATTTGGTCAAACAGTTATTGTACATGTAGTCCACCAGATCCAAAGAACACACAGCAAGTCTATTGTCCAAAATACACCCCATCAAAGTGTTTTAGCCCCAGTCTGTTCATTCCCTGTGGGACAATGTACAATAAATCCCTGCAGCAGAATAAGAAAGACAAAACTAGCCTGTGGTATTGAGCAAAGGGAGCCAACCTGTGGCATGTCAAACCTACAGAGCTGCTACACCACTGGGAAGGCTTTGTGCAGTTCTGCACTGGCTAGAAGTGGTAGGAACAATACAAATCGAACGTTCCCTCATGACAAAAAGTTGAGGAAAGCAGGAAACTCAACGTTGATATAAATCAAATTAGATTTCTGCTAGAAATCTACAGCAGCTTTATAGGGAGGGTTTTTCCAGGTGAATCATGCACCTTATCAATATAATAATGGAAATATTGATCCAATACAGCATTTTCGACTTCTAAAATGCATTTGAAATGTGCTGTATCTACATCTCATTGTAACTAAATTGAAGTTAACTCTAATCAACCTGTATGCATTTTGTGAAATTTGTTTTTGGGAGTGTTCAGTACATTTAAATGTACACAAATATTTGTGTAATGATCATTATGCTGGTTTTGATGATACCTAGCTTGTAATGGCTCCATGGAACATACCCTGGTAATGCATAATCCTGCATACACCAACCTCTTATTAGCCAGGTCTCTATTGTCAAGCAATGCTTTGACATCCACACTACTTTGTCCTCTCTACACTGAGTGAGTAAACTCACTTTCCTGGCAGCCTGGACGCTGCAATTACCATGCTCTGCTAAATTTGGCTTGTGAGTCGTATCACTCATTTAATGAAAGAGCAATGGGTGGCTTCAAGTTTATTCTTTGCATTACTGCTGTCAAGACGTTTACTTCAGGATGTAGGTCCTTATTACATCTTGTAGGTTTGTCTGTGCCTTATTAGTTTATTATGCCCAGTGAAGATGTTCTTGACAGTGTTATAGTTATATATACTTTCCAGCTTATTGCCAAGTCGTAAATATGCTGCTTGGTTTGCGTAAGATACAGTGAAGAGCATAGTGTTGAATGCCAGATGTTACTTTATATTACCTTTTGTTGTCAAAAGAGGCTTTGAACTCTAAAACTCAAGTGTTTCTGTTTTTCACATGTAGGGAATCATCTTGCTTTCACTCTTATTCTCCATCTTTCTTGCTGTCTCTCTCTTTCTGTGTGTTTGTCCTTCCTTATTAATGTCAGTCCCTTAACTAAGTTATGGATCAGTGCCATCTGCTCTCCTTGCAGCCAAATCGAGAGAAACAGAGACAGTCCGAGATAAAGTGACAGACACACAAAGAAAAAGGTCAGAGAAAGACAGGGAGACGTACAAGAGAAAAACAGGGGAGAGAGATGAGAGAACAAAGTAGAAAGAAAGAGGTCAAGAGAGAAATACATATAAAAGGAGCATAATGACTATAAATGTATTTTCCATGTGGCAGCTGTCTGTTACCTTTTGGAAGGTCACATTGGTGTCCAGATGTCACATGATGTTAGAGCAAGTGTGTGTGAGTTTGTCAAGAATAAATTACATTCTGTAGTATAAAAGGTATTTACCATGTATTCAGAGGAGTGTTAGGAATTTCATTTAAATTATACACATTTTATGAAGTAAAATCAGGAAGTGTAATTGAACACATGATAGTGTCCCACTCCTCTTATTGATATGCTCTAGATTTCATAAATGTACTTCAGTTGTGACCTGTTTTCGTCGTGGAAATATTTTAGTGCACAGCAACATGCATATGCAATTCTTGAATTTTAGACTAACACACATTAATCCTCCCCTGTTGCTTTGCAGTGTGAGGCTACAACTGACAGCTTGTACAGCTTGTACACAAGTGTAGTGCTGGAACATACAGTACTGGCTGTGTTCAACACAGCAATTACCTCTGAAGAGGTTAATATGTTTTATCTGCTCACAGTAATCATGTTAATTAGAGCAGGTAACTGCAATAATCTTCAATACATTAGTCCAAAATAAAGATTAATCACATGTAATCTCTAAAGTTTCATCTCTACCATCAGAGAACTGCAGTGGGTATACATTAAGACTGTAAAAAACAAAAAACGTACAGTATGTATTAATTTTGCAGGTACGCAGGCACAAATTGCCTAGTCCAAAGCAAATAAAAGCTCATTTTGGAAACACATAAAAAGGGAAACATATTTAAAATATGGAAATTGTCCTAATGGCAATTAAGTTAGCTGGCCCCTTATTAAAGTCAATAAAGACGCAAATAGAACAGCTGTGCAAACACATGGGTGCCATCTGAAGCTTGATAAAACACCTGGTAAATCCAAATTTTTAAAAAATCTATTTAATAAAAATCATTGATTTGAACTTACGAATTACGGTGTTCATTTTATTTTTAAAGATCAGTGGTAAGTGTTTTGTCAGTAAAAAGAGATTGGAAAAGACAAAAATAGCATATCCTGTAAACAGCAGTTAGTAAGAGCGCTGTGGCTCTGTGTGCGCCCAATACGGTGCTGGAGCTGAGCATCAGGTTGTGGGGGATTGCTTAGGCTCTGAGTATTTTATATGAGATCAGCTTACGTTTGTTTCTCTACAGTAGGCAAGAATAAAAAAACTAAATATACAATCCCACAACTGGCATTAACTGTAAATGAGGAACACAACTAAAAACAATGATTTTAATTTAAAGGTGACAGTACATTAAAGTGTAAGATAGTTTTCTTTTGAATTTACTTTGTGATTTAAGTTAAGAGGACACATTTATAAAAAAAAATACCATGTAATTATAACGCACTAGGAGGCAAGCAGTGAGCTGGCAAAAGCAGTGAGTAAAAAAGTTAGTGCATAAATTCATACAAGTGCAAGTAGATGAAGAAGTTTGTGTGACATGTCATCCGAACACATCTGGAGGCACAAGTGTTAATAGCTGTTTTGAATGGCCACACTGAAAGACAAGGCGAAAAGCCAGCCATCATAGAGAAGAATGAGATGTGATAAACACTATGATAATGACACACAGTTTTGGATAGTCTCTCGCCAAATGCCCCTTTAGTTTGTGGTTCCACACGGTTGGTGGATTGTACAGTGGACAGTTGCACACAATTTAAACTTGCTCTATAGGCTAAATTTGAGAGCAGCACATATAGGAATAACTCGCAAATAAATAATTTGCAAAAAAAGCAGAGAATGGGCAACAAGTAAACTTGTTAAAAGGAGACTGGCAAGTCTTCCAGGAAAATATGTGGAGTGCATCCAATCAACTGCCAAGCAGCAAAATTGCTTTTTTTTTACGGCCAACTCAGTCCGTCTGGTAAAACTGTATCTGCAGGGTAGTTAGCAACTAGTTTGCAACATTCAGATCTGTGCCCAGTTTAGGCCACTGTGCGGGGATCTCTAAACTGTCTTTGCGTTTGCATGACTCTGTGTGTGTGTTTGTGTGTGTGTGTGTGTGTGTCTTTGTGACAGCGTGATAGATAAAATAGTAGAGAGGGGGGAGATGAGGGGTTGGCAGGATGCCAGCGTCCTCATTTGACACAGTGAGACACTGACAGGTCTCAAGGTCTGCCAGCGCCCGCATGCCACGCACGCGTGCACACACACACACACACACACACACGACTACACAAGGTCTGCCAACTCACATCTGTAAAACTTTTCATGGCCAGAGGCTGTTATTGGGGTGGGGGTGCAAGGGAGATATTGAGGGATGAGAGGAAGGAAGAGACAGGATCGAGTGCTTGAGAGACAGAGCTACACACACACACACACACACACACACACACACACACACACACACACACACACACACAGAGAGCGCTAATAAGCCTTTAAGGGTAAAACTAAAAAGCTGAGAAGATTTTGGAAGGATGAATGAATGGGAAGGGGAGGGAGGGTGGACAGACATTTCCAATGATTTTTGAGAACAGAGGCAAGATGCCCAAGAACCTGACCCAACACATTTTGTTCCAAAAACTGCAGATGTTTTTCATATTCTTAAACCAGAGCTGTAGAAATGACACAGTGGAGCCAAATCACATTTTACAAAAAGTTTTAAGCAGAGTGTCATTTATAAGCTCATAACATTTTAGGTTTAATTAGCTGATACCAACAGTCTGCTGCTGCTCTTTATCCAGGTTTCCTCTCTACTATCCTCCTGCACTTTTCAAACCAGTCTTTTATCCTTATGTTATTTCACTTCTGCACCTCCACAATTCTCCTGCACATTGTCTCCATGTTTCATCCAATGTCTTCTCTTTGCTTATCTTTCATCTCTTGGTTTGTTTACCTTCTGTGCCAGCACTTTAAAGTAGTTGTAAGCACATACAGTAAATAATGAAAGCACAGGCAGAATCAACACATCTTTACAACAACAACAAAAACATTTCTAGGCAACTTTTTTTAACAGCATGTGCATGCAATTTATTCTTGGAAGGAAAAGTCTGTAATTTGTGAACCTAAACGGCACAAAAATAGAGGCAAGAAGTATATTGCATTTAGACTGACAGCTCGATTGATTTGCCCACTAGGGAAGTGTGTATTTTAATAGTCTAGCCCATTTAAGTGTCAGTGAAATGCATAACATTGAAAATATATATTTGCACTGGCCACACTAAGATATTATCTATGTGGTAAGCACTTGACCTGAAAGACACTAGTAAAGATGCCATTTTACTGAATCTTAGTGTAAAACTAATGCAAAAGTAAATATTAAGTCAGTATTGGGCTTGACATGACAAGCATGCAGGATATTTTGCAAAAGCATAGGGTTATTCCAGGTATTTCGGAGTAGCCAGAGACTTGGAAGGTTGGTGGTTCGATCCCCAGCCCTGCAGTCCCATGTCGAAGTGTCCTTGGGCAAGACACTGAACCCCGAGTTGCCCCCGGTGGTGCGCATCGGAGTGTGAATGTGTGTGAGTGTTTATCTGATGACCAGGTGGCACCTTGTACGGCAGCCTCGGCCACAGTGTATGAATGTGTGTGAATGGTGAATGTTTCCTGTATGATGTAAAAAGCGCTTTGAGTAGTCGTTAAGACTAGAAAAGCGCTATATAAATACAGCACATTTACATTTACATTTACTTAAGTTGGGAAAAACAGGCAGTAACAACAGATATTCATTGGCAGGCATACATCTAAGATGGATTTTCCCGCACTCATTCCATCCATTTGTTATTATTATTATTATTACAACTTCCTTAAAAAAAACTGACTCAAAGATGGCTCAAAAACTCTTCAGAAAAATAATGTCATAGAATACCCAATACACTGTCCAACCTTTTTTTCTTCTTGCTGTGTACAGGGCAGTGAAGCAAGTAGTTTTACATGCATGTAGTGTGTATCTCTCTGTGTGTCAGTGTGTATGCATTAATGTGTGTGTACCTCCACAGTTCAGCTATGCTGCTTAGAGAACAGTTCCTAAATGTCAGTCTGGCCCTTGCATGGCTTAACTTCCTGGTACTGGAGGATTATGGGAAAAATGTCAAGGAGAATCTGAGGTACTGACAAGAGCAAATGAGTGCGAAAGAGAGAGAGAAACGGAGAGATGGAGAGGGAGATAAGAAGCCAGGCACAGAATGGGTTTTGGGAATATGTGGATGAATGACAAGAATTAATCATAGGACATACATTTGCAAAGGGCAGAACGAACGAACACACACACCCACCCCCACCCCCCCACACACACACACACACACCCACCCAAACACCCCATGGCTAAATGGCTCACAGAAGCACCACTGTGCTTTGTATATGGTTGTGTGTCACAGTCACAGGTCAAATTCTGTGACTTACAATGTGGGCATCTACTTAACTGACCCTATTGCCAGGTTAGATTAATAAAGAAACAGGAAAGTAAAAAAGTGAAAACAGAAAATTGCTGCAGAGAAAAGTTGAAAGGAGGGATTTGGTGAATGAGAAAAAAAAAAAATTAGTAATCAACATTAGGGGTGTGACGAGACGCTTAATCCACGAGACGAGACACATCACGAGATTGGGTTCACGAGAACGAGACGAGACGAGATTTTTTTAAAAAATTTAAAGAAATCCTCGATGAAATATATGAATGGAAAATAGTTTTTTTATTCAACTGAAAAATCACAAAATGCAAAACAATTTAGGTGCATTTTGAAATCAACTATTAATGATGAATGTTATTTAACTTTTTTTTTTACTATTTTAATGAATTATATGCAGTAAAGGACGTGCAAACACTGCAAAATGTTTTGTATAAACTCTACCAACTGGCTTCTGCCCTGTACAATTTCACACGAGAAATCTAACTCAACAAATGATTTAAAAGTTGCAGGGGGATCTTCAATAGTAATTTCACGCTGACATCACATCGCCTCACGAGACAACTTTTCACCTCGACGAGAAATCTCGTCACGTTTTAATCTCGCGAGATCTGTAAAACGAGATCTCGTCACACCCTTAATCAACATGTACTAATAATGACATCAAGAGAGTGGACTATGCTGAAGGGTGCATTACCACTTTGCAATGATTCAGACAATGTAGCATCCAGACCAGAATTTAACACATCCTTAAAATCTTGGACCAAAGGAGGCAATTTACGTTTTCCTTTGTGGGTGCTAACGTGCATGGCGCATGTTTGCATTTTAGAACCTTAGGAAAAGGACAATGGCAGATACAAACACACATGCCTATTAACGCAATAGTAAAGCTGTAAAGTAGGCTAGATCTTTCAACTCAGGACAGCGCCACTTCTCACAAACACAGATAGGATCGGAGATGAAAAGTTTAACTGACACACAACCACGTTTGTGGGAAATTAAGAATCAATACCACCTGTCTAGTAGCCTAGCGACATAACCAATCATCATATGACAGACGCTCCACCAACTGCAACGTTTAATTTTAAATGAATGTAGCCTACTGGCAGTCTGGCACACGCGGGTGCTCAGTATTTTCTCAGTATCGGCGCCTATGTCTTGAACAGCTTACTTAAGGTGCCTATGATCAGTTTAGAAAAGACTGGATTCAAGGAAACAATCATTTACTCACAAAGGGCAAATAATGTTCACAGGGTTGGACAGCAATTGAAGCTGGTTGTTGCGTTTGTGACATGTCAAGTCAATTTATTTATAAAGCA
>NC_045746.1:13089710-13102311 GCF_008692095.1 Etheostoma spectabile
TTAAAACCAACCTAGGCTGAACAAAGTGCTGTGCAACGTTATATTATAAAAACAAAGGAAGACAAAATATAGACACAATGAACATTAAACAAACAATACACTTTCATACAAATGTCCCTAAACTAAATCATACGCCAAATGATAAATCCAAAGAAGTTAAAGGTGCCCTAACCACCCACTTTTTAAGGAGTTTGGTCCCTTGACCTCAGGCCACAGTTTCAGAACAAAGCGTACCTGGGCTTCTTTTATTGAGAAGCTTAATTCAATATTAACTGCTGCTTTTTATGCATATGTGTTAGATAGCTGAATAAGCTTGGATGGATCATTTATTTATGTATTCAATTCAACTTGCCTTGCCTCTGTACAGCACTTAACTTGTAATCTATTTACAGTGTATTTTCTAATGTTCTCAGTTTGTTTTTTAGTTTCTAGTTAAGTGTGGCACCTTGTTTTCATGGTGTGGAATTCTGTTTGTTGCTGCTGTTGTGTTGTCAATGTTTTATGTTTGTCATGGTCCTTGACGTGACTTGATGCCTGCTGCAGATTAAATTTCCTTCGGGATAATAAAGTTGAAAGTTAAAGTTGAAGGAAAGCTGGTTGATTTGCAATGGGAGTGGATGTCTGGCAGGTAAAGTAAGCCATTTAAACCCATGATTAGTAGTGTTGCTAATTTAGATTTTTTTTGACTGATAGCCGTCCCTTGTTTAGCCTACTGATCATTTACCGTTAACCAAGAAGCAGTCAATTGAGTCCCAGTTCACATAGAGAGGCTCGGACATACAGTACACGTACTACAACTACTACTACTACTACTACTACTACTACTACTACCGGTCGTGGAGCCGTTTTCCTGGAGTTGCTTGCACGTCTGCGTAAACTGATTTAAATCTAAGGGTGGGAAAAATAATCGATTCTTAGATGCAATGTGATTCTTTCTAGAATGTTTCAATGCTTGATTCTGATAAGTTAATAAGTGATTATTAAAAAAACTAAACAAAAGAAAGTTTTGATTTTTATTTAAAAGTTACTATCTTCAGACGAGTACACATCAGAAAACAGAGTGACTCAAAGAGGATGGGATAATGGACAACAACTTTAGGGCCAACTCAGTCCGAGTTTAGGCAAGAGTGCAGAAAAAACACAAAAATGGCCAGGGAGAAAAGGAGAAAAGAAAATACATTTTGTAAATATACACACATGAGCTAATAAGACATACACAAAATAATTAGGCAAAACACAGGCTGTTCATCTGCTTTATCACATGACATCTGACCACCTCATGTTTCATGTTCTAAGAAGCTAATTCTCCACCTTTAAACATGACTGAGCCTCTGAAATGAAAGACTACTGAGAGAGAGAAGGTGACTTTCACAAGCATGTTTAAGGCTCAAGCATGCAATGACTACAAAATAAAAACCTCAGTAGACAAAAACGTCATTAAAACTTGTGTGACAATAATTGTATATGTCAAAATCTAACAAACTCATATTTATATGCATATTTTTTAAATCACGCATGGAAATGTACACAAAACAATTGTATCGAGATGCATCGATAATCGGTTTAGGATCAAATCGTGAGGTGTAAATCGATTCCCCAAAAAATAAAATACAGTGAGGTGAATCAATGAACCACAGACCCTTAGAAAAGACAAAAAGAAGATATCAATAAAACATTACAAGAAGATATCCTGTGGGTTCAAAACAGACAATTTAGACAATGACAATGAGATAAGGAAACAGATGGACAAAAAGTATGCAGGAGTGGGACTTCAAGCCAACATCTAACAGAAGCCAGGACAGCACCTGTATCCACTGCCAGGTAGAAACTCAGTGTCAGATAGGACGTCAGCCAACGCTAACATCTGTGGAAACTACAACATTGATACCTTCCAATGACACACAGTATTGCTTTGCAACTGTCTGAGAAATGTGCCTGAGAAGGAGAAAAGAAAAATAGACACACACGCACAGCACATGCACAGTTGAATAGGAAAAGCCTGGCTGGATTCTGAATGTAGTATTAAAGATAATATAAAGAGTGATGCTTTATCATGTCAAATATACATCGTTATGAAATCATACCAATGACAAATTAGGTGGTGAAAGTCAAACAGACTTTTATCAAGAAATCAAAGTAAGAGTTCCAAGCTGTTGCAGAGTTGTTTCATTTGAAAGTCTTTTTAAAGTGTATATATAGTAGAGGTGTGCAAAATATATATATATATATATATACACACACACACTACCGTTCAAAAGTTTGGGGTCACATGAAATGTCCTTAATTTTTGAAGGAAAAGCACTGTACTTTTCAATAAGAGAACTTTAAACTAGTCTTAACTTGAAGAATACACTCTATACATTGCTAATGTGGTAAATGACTATTCTAGCTGCAAATGTTGGTTTTTGGTGCAATAGCTACATAGGTTGTATAGAGGCCCATTTCCACAACTATCACTCCATGTTCTAATGGTACAATGTGTTTGCTCATTGGCTCAGAAGGCTAATTGAGATTAAAAACCCTTGTGCATCATGTTCACACATCTAAAAACAGTTTAGGTTGTTACAGAAGCTACAAAACTGACCTTCCTTTGAGCAGATTGAGTTTCTGAAGCATCACATTTGTGGGTCAATTAAACACTCAAAATGGCCAGAAAAAGAGAACTTTCATCTGAAACTCAACAGTCTATTCTTGTCCTTAAAAATGAAGGCTATTCCATGCGAGACATTGCTAAGAAATTGAAGATTTCCTACAACGGTGTGTACTACTCCCTTCAGAGGACAGCACAAACAGACTCTAACCAGAGTAGAAAAGAAGTGGAGGCCGCGTTGCACAACTGGCAAGAAGATAATTACATTAGAGTCCCTATTTGAGAAACGACGCCTCACAGGTCCCCAACTGGCCTCTTCATTAATAATACCCGCAAAACACCAGTGTCAACATCTACAGTGAAGAGGCGGCTGCGGTTTCTGGGCTTCAGGCAGAGTGGCAAAGAAAAAGCCATATCTGAGACTGGCCAATAAAGAAAAAGATTAAGAGGGGCAAAGAACACAGACATTGGACAGAGAACTGAAAAAAAGTGTTGTGACGGATGAATCCAAGTTTGAGGTGTTTGGATCACAAAGAGAAACATTTGTGAGACGCAGAACATGCTGAAAAAAGATGCTGGAAGAATGCCTGACGCCATCTGTAAGCATGGTGGGTAATATGAGGGTCTGGGGTTGCTTTGGTGCTGGTAAGGTGGAATTTGTACAGGGTAAAAGGGATCTGAATAAGGAAGGCTATCACTCCATTTTGCAACGCCATGCCATACCCAGTGGACAGCGCTTGATTGGAGCAAATTTCATCCTACAACAGGACAATGACCCTAAACACACCTCCAAATTGTGCAAGAACTATTTAGAGCAGAAGCAGGCAGCTGGTATTCTATCGTAATGGAGTGGCCACCGCAGCCACCAGATCTGAACCCCTCAAGCTGTTGTGGGAGCAGCTTGACCGTATGGTACCAAGAAGTGCCCATCCACCAATCCAACTTGTGGAGCTGCTTCTGGAAGCGTGGTGTGCAATTTCTCCAGATTACCTCAACAAATTAACAGCTAGAATGCCAAAGGTCTGCAATGCTGTAATTGCTGCAAATGGAGGATTCTTTGACGAAAGCAAAGTTTGATGTAAAAAAATCTTATTTCAAATACAAATCATTATTTCTAACCTTGTCAATGTCTTGACTCTATTTTCTATTCATTTCACAACGTATGGTGGTGAATAAGTGTGACTTTTCAGGAAAACACAAAATTGTTTGGGTGACCCCAAACTTTTGAACGGTAGTGTACACACACACACACACACACACACACACACACACACACACACACACACACCCCAATTCAAAAGTCCACAAGCCTCTGGGACTGGAGGAGCTTTTACTTCCTTCAATTTCATTTTGAAGTTTTATTTTAAGTCATTAACAGTGAAGGAAGGTGAATTGAATTGAAAAAAAGTTTGTCATATCATTAAGTGCACTTATAGACTGCCTAAGCAGAGAGGTGCTTCAACATCTCCAATAAGAAAATAATGTTTGACATGAAGCATAACACAGTTTAAAAAGCGTTTCAGGTTTTAGTTTAGACAAAGGGGGTATTTAGTCAGAAATCAATCGTTTTCTGAATTTGCCAACAAACATGTTAACCTAGAGTATATAATAGTTAGAAAGTAGTCTGATTATGTTAACCAACATGATCAAAGTGGACTCCTATTTTTCATTCATGTGATGATCATCAAATGGAAAAGTGAAGTAATATTTCAGGTGAAACAAAAAAATCATAGGCAACATAAAGGATTTGTTAGACTCACCTACTGCAACTTTTTGAACTGATGAACAGACTACACGTAGTCTGTCCTCTGTTTTGGAAGAAACACTCCAATGTTCATCTGCATTCATGTTAGCCTTAAGTGATTCAATGGTACTATATCAGCACATTCAGTGCATTGCATTTCTTTGTTACATTGTGTAATGTTTATATAATGTTTATTCATATTTGCACATTTTGCTGCTAGGCTCGTTTTCAAAATCCATTTCTTCTTACTTGTACAAACGTTAGGTGGTATAAAGGAAATAGTCTGGGTACTACACAACAACTTAATAAAATGTATAGTGGTTGGGAACAAATAATCATCTTGATTCATTGTCATTAATGTCCTTTATTGTAATTAACATTGTTTTTTTACATCATTTTTTCTTCCTTTGTTTTCAGAGAAGGGCTTGGAAATCCAGTTTTCTTCCATCAGTCCATGAATGATAAATTCAAACTGACTGTTGGTTACAGTATCACTGAGGTGCTTTAGTGTTTCGTCATTTTGTTATTTCATGTCTTCATTTCGTTGGTTCCAACCAATTTGCAAGGCTTATGCAACAAATTAAACCAAAACCTTATCAGGTAACATAAACTCAGGGTTACAGCTTGTAGGTTGTAAAACTGTGCATTGTGAGTGTGTGTATCCCTTACTGTGCCGTACATCTATGTGTGCGCCATTGTTTCAAAGCGGTGGACTATCCATCACCATTAGGCTGAAACAGAGAGCCTGACTCACACTCAGGAAAAATCTAATTCCGCTAAAAACACCACTCTCCACCACTCTCTTCTTCACTTTCCACGGATCTCTCTCTCTCTCTCTCCCCCTCTCTCTGCAGGATTTAGGCAACAGACTTGAGCAGATGAAAACCTCCCAAGCATGTCTGCAGTTATACCTCAGACACACACATGCTGTGCTACACACGGCTAGAGGACACAATCTTGCAGTCAGTATATTGTTCTATCTCAGCCTTTTGGCACTCATGTGTAGTTATCATTCTGTAAGCAAAGCCAAATTTGAGACAAGAGCCTCTTCAACTTTTTCTGTCAAGGACCCAAAAAGAGTGAAAGTAAGATGCTGCAGGTTTTCGGTACCCTCATGGATTTTGGGCTTAAAATTGGCCTTACAGAGCTATGAAATTTAAAAAAAAAAGTTATTATATTGTTCTTAATACAAGCACATAGATTACCTATAGAACTATGTAGCTCAGAATCACCAATGCTAGCGGATTGACAGAAAAGGAACCACAGTAAAGATTTCTTCTTAATGACAGCCTATAATGCAAGCATTGTCTGTTAGTAAGGTGTTATGTGAGAGAATTTACGCACTTTTTTTTGGGGTGCATACTACACAGGAGGTGGTAGTACGCAGTAAAAAATTGAGGGTACTCATGTGGACAACACAACTTGCATATTACTTTTTTCTTATTTTACTATCTTAAAGTGCACCCATACTTTAGACTTTATATCATGAAAGACTGTACTGTATATTAACTTATTGGGAGAAAACGGGTAATTACATGTAAAAGACGACACTGAGCACCCACATATAGCCAAATTCGCCTCCGCGAAGATTCAACATTGAGATTGGCAGTAAAATCCGGCTCTTTCGATCAACACGTCAAACATTTGACTAATCGGGGTCACCACTAACTTGTAGTTCCAACAACTTTAGCAGAGTGAAACGCCTTCTCTCTAGCTCACTGCGTCACATCAGAGTTGCATTCTTATCATTACGAAATCGGAAGATACCCAATGTCAAAGAACTCTTATCCCAAAAAACTTGTTAGGGACATCCCTAGTTGAAAGTTATTCCACAGTCCTGGGGTCACAATTAGAAAAAAACAATGACAACCTTCATTTTAAACCTGGACTGTGAACTGATCCACATAGATTACTAAAGAGACCCAAGAGTGTCGTAACGGTCTCAAATAAAACTCAGCGCGTGCTTGATAAGCAAAAAGCAAGGTACTTCTACAATTGACGGAGCCAGAGCACAGACACCAGAAGAAGAATGACAAGATCTCTGTTTTTCTGTTGTAAAAATATGTAAACATTTTAAATCAGTTATAGCTGTGCCAGGGTAAAACAGAATATAGAATATAGGCATGTCTTACAGGTCTCTGAAAGATATGACAACTTTTTTAATTATTCGTAAACAAAAAGGGCCAATTCACAAATGCAGCTGGTTCACCAAAACAAACTATGTACTGTTATAAAATTGCAAACAGTTATGAGCTAATAAAAACAGCTAATTAACACAATCTGCAAGGGAAACATTAAAAGTAAAAAGCTATTCCGGGTCTTTGGATCAGAGGTAATTAGTCTATTACTGTGTGCAAATATGCATTGCAGGGTATATTGTATGTACAGGTCATGCAGATGGATGCAAATTAAAAGTTTAGCAGCAGATGGATGATGGAGGGAACATGAGTAGCAGATGCACTTTAATGGTTTGAGGACAGTGATATCAGTGGGTTTGTGAGTAGAGCATGTCCTACCACAGATACTTTGTTAAATTAAGCCCATGATACATGTGGCTAAGAAGGAAGTTCTTACATCCCAGCAGCACACTCTTCCATAGCTTCCATAGCCATGACTGCACTCACCTACATTACTCCATAAAGACCCAGACCATCCTGGTCAATCACTGATTTCCCAGCCTGCGTCTCAGTGATTTGTATTGTAGGATTAGAGCTTAAACCTCTAGGTTGAAGAAGAGGTCCTATCCTCAGGCTGTTTTCTTGATCGATAAAGATAGTTGATCTGTCTTGGTGCACTGATTGTCAAATTTTAACAGCAATAAATGCATATAAAACTGTTACTTTTCAGTGCCATTAAATGTTCATTCATAAATTATAGAGTATGTGCATAGATTGGAACTGTCCAGTCTGTAAACACGACACACTTAATGTATTTTGTATATCCATGAGACACTTACGGTCTGTATTTTTTCATTTCACTCTCTAGGGATAACTCCTGGTTGAAGTATATGAATAGGAGGCTTGGTATATAGGATGAAAGAAGGAAAGGCACCATTTAATTTTCAGTTCTCTTCACCTATGATTAGTTCTACTCAGTAACATGTATGAGACAATATCAGCTGTCGATTACATTTGATTTAAAAAAGGAAAGATGAAAGGTTACATCTGGGAAGAGCAATAATAAATTGGAAAACCCGTAATATAACTAAGTTATATAAAAAAAAAAAGAGAATGGTGCAACATTTTGTCTACCCAATTGCAGAGATGACAGAGAAGCTTGGCAGAGGTTAAAGTCTCTTTATACATGACTCAGCAGGGCAAATGATACAAAACAACAAAAACACCACTGCCAAGCTACAAACTGAACACCCACTGTGGACACACAACTGCAAGGAAAAAAGAACAAAGAGAACCATACTGAACAGCTAATTAGAAGCAAATTATCACTGCCGCTCCACAAGGCAAGAAACTAGAATGACTGGCTTGACTGGATTTGTCTGGTGCAGTTGATTCCAAGACTGAGCAATCTGTGACTAACAGAACACACTGTTTGATGGCAAGGAATAACAAGAGAAAGCAATGACAAGCAGATTGATCCGTATTAGCCATAAGCTCCCACCATTCCTGCCTGCTGGAACCAAGAAGGGCTAGCACCTCAGACAGTTCCTGTACTTCTGACAGACCTGTGATCAGCACTCTGGACAGTAACAGGGAGGCAGCCAAGATACTTTTCAGACTAAAGTTACTACTGTACACTGTAACTATCTGACAATCAAATTCATTTACAACTGTCAAGGTTACATAAATAGAATCTGTGTAAAACCGATCACAAGTTTAAATCGACACGGCAGGGTGACAAAACATTTCAGTTATTTCTGCCTGTTTCAAAAGACCTATTAAACAAGCAGAAAGAAGTACATGTTTTCAATGAACTAGTTACTTTGCTGTGCTAAACTTCATCTCTTGTCTGCAGTGTTTCAAAACATCAGGGTGAACCTGTAACTCAGCAGATTTACAAAAGCCCCAAATCATTGTTGTGACTCTCATCCCCATTGTACCTTTATCTTGATGTAAGGTGGGATATAGTTCGGGTTTAAATGTATTACAGAAAAATGCCAAGCTGAACAGAAAACAAGTTGTTTCTGCAACTACACAGTGTTAAAATGTACTAAACGTACATGGCTATTGTAAGTGTAATCCATCTCTACCTCGGCTATCTAATACTCTGATAAATGCACAATGTTTGTTTTTCTGCTGGGGAAAGTATTTTCGTGAGGAAACAATCTGAAAGTCATTTCCAACATAAGACTTTGGTGTGTGTGTGCGTGTTAGAAAGGGCATGTGTGAATGATGGAGAGTAAAGCCTGCTAGAGAAAACCCAGACAAAACACTTCAACTCTGAATTCACTTCTTACTCCCTCTGCCGCTGTCTCTCCTTCTTTCTCTTGTCACCAAGGAGTGCCTAAGAGGCAGGGGTGTTGAATTAGGACAGAGATGTGTGTTTGTGTGTGTGTTTGTGTGTGTGTGTGTAATTGGTTTTGGAGTACAGGTGCTCGAGCACGTCTGGGCTTCACACAGATGAATCCCCTTCTACATCTCTCTCGCACACGTACAACAACAACATATCTTATTTCAATCTCTCGCAAACATTTAGCTGAGAGAGAGAGTGATACACACACACACACACACACACACACACACACACACACCTAAGTGCAGGTGTGTTTGGATTTACCTTATTGTATTTTTTCTTTGACACTGGCATTGCTAAAGTACAGCTTTCTGTGTGTGAGAGAAAAAATACAAAGAAGGGTGGATTCAAAAGAGAGTATGGGGAGGTTAATTAAAAGAAGAAAAATTAAGTAAGGAAACACAGGGGGAGAATGGGAAGAACGTATGAGAGAGGCTAGGGGGCAAACCAGCACAAACGTTGGAAGTTGGGTGCTATTGTAGTTGTTGTTGGCTCTGTCAGTTTTTCTAACACCTTCAGCAGGCAGCCCACTCTGACTATTCTACAAGTTGGCAGGTCAAAATATAATTGGGTGGTAAAATGCACCATGGCCATTTAACCACAAAACCTGTTTCATGGCTCACATATTACCCCATAGTGACCTAAACACTCACATACATCCCAAACACACATCCAGGCATTGTTGTCAGATGCTGTTGTGGCCCATGTAAGCCATGTGTCTAAATAAAGACACAACAATACGCTTCAGTGTTTGGATTTAGCCAAGCTAAGAATTCAGAGTGTTTGTGCTGTATGTCTCTATAGGAGTTTTTCTGACAGTGTGTGTGTGTGTTTAAAGCTATTGTCTTGCCTCTCCTCTCAGCTGAAGCCAATTAACTTTACTGCTCAGCTGGTGAAACACACACACACACACACACACAATTATGGCTATAGTTTTTTAGACAGTTTGTGAACATGGCAAAGAAATGGCAGAGCAATCTGTTTGCAGGTTATAGCAGGGCAAGGAACTTGTGTGACACCCTATTTGCACAATTAGTCAAGAAATGTATACTTTATAAGAGGACACACTACAAGATGGGACATGACAGGACAGATTCCAGATAGTATCCACCTAGTCTCGCATAGCCAGACCTATCTCCATAATGCGGTGTGGCTGCATCTATTATCATTTCTTTATACTTTATGAGAGAAGAAAAAGCACTTGGCTTTTTTTTGTATTTCATAAAGAGTCAGACCATATATCTGTCCATCCATCAGGTAACTGCTGTGTAACAAATCAGCAGATGTCTCAAATAACATACAAAAGAGTTCTGTAATGAATGGAATCAAATGTTATTAAAATATCTAATTTCTGTAAGACATGTCAAAAAATGTACCATTAATAGAACATAGTAATCGTTAGATTTACTACAAAAGCTGTTGGAAAACTCAGAAGTTTGAAAAAAATTAAATGAGCTGTCATTTGATAAGCAGTAATCAAAGAAATTTGCTTAAAGAAGGAACTCCTTAACACACGTGAATGAATTACATATCTGTCATATTAAATCAACGATCCCAAAAATGTAGCTATCAGTAGGAGGTTGGGGTTGCAGAAGAAGCTGCGTCAACAAAAAGCGTTAGCATGAGTGTAGCCGGAGAATAATAACAAGGGTCAAGGGAATGCCACCTCCAAGAATACGTTTGGATGGTACTAGAGAGCAAATCAAGAATAATCCAGTGATGGTGAAGCACGAATGATCAGCTAATGCAAGCACAACTTCATTTCTCTGCATGAACTCATGCTATGCTCCACATGTGGCCCAGTGATCCAGAACAACCCCGTCGGAGTTTGACTGGGAACATCGACAGTAAAGAGATGAAATAAATATGCATTAAGGATCCCCAGCCAGTTTAGAATGGGAAACGTTGCGATTTATGGTTGGTGCCTTAAACCCCTAGTCAGTTGGTTGTCGTCCTGAGGGTCAGGACCCCTTAAAAGGACAAGACAAGCAGCACATTTAAAAACGGTTGCAATCCCACATTAATTCGTATAAATGGATAAAAGCCACCGGATATGCAAGCTAATACTTCCTCTTCTGTGCGCAGGTCATGGTTTACAGTCCGAGTCAATACTTTTTTAGGCAAATCTCTATAAACAGACAAAAAAAATAACAAAATAAAAGCGAATAAAAAGCTTCAACATAAAACAATATCCGATGGGTTCCACGGTTGCATTTTGGCCAATGTTTTCTTTCTCTTTTGTTCTCCACACAGACTGCATGAAACCAAAGCCTGCTCAAACGTGATTGGAGTTCCATTAGTGTTGACCAAACGGAAACCAAAACGCTTCCGAGACCAAAATCTTGTCCCATGCCTACAGATATCTGCAAACATATGTTTATAGAGATTAACATAGAATGCCATAAAATAATTTCATTTAAAATCATTTCTTCTGTTTCACTACATTGCAGTAGTGCAGTGATGGAAAAACTGACTGACTACATTACATTTATCAAATATCAGCGCTGAGAAATGTCTTATGAAGGTCACATCCCATTTCATTCACACAACTAAACATGCATAAAGCAAGCCAACTCATGTGGAACGTTTTCATGTCTAATTATTTTAATATTCTGCCTCTAGGCTCAGACTGTGTCATTCCTACAGGCACACACTAAAGCCTCTGAGGAACTAAGAATGAGAACCTTCAGGTGGCTGCTGTGGTTGCTGTAATGCTATGTGAGCAGTGCATCAGCAGCATAACTGACAAAATTGGGCATAGCATTGGTTAAGGGTGCGCTGGGAACTCACTCCAAACCTTTGCTGTAATTATCTTCTTGCAATTAGAGACATCACATTTAAGTTTAAATTGTGTCCTGATCACAGAAAGGCTGGGAGTCCAAAATGGTTATTCGTGCCAATGACTCCTCCAAAAGTGTAATATAGATTTCAGATGAGAAGGTAGTTGGCAAGAAAAACATAATTGTTGACTGCTCAAACTATTTTAAAAAGGCATCATCGCACAAAGGGAGTGTTGGGTTGACAAGTGTGTGACAACTAATCTCTCTGGTTATGGTGGGGTCACTACGCAGATATCTAAGTGAGTGCAAACAGAGTAGGACTATTGATTCTGCCACTCTGTTGTCATCCTTTGTGGGTGTTCCACAACTATGTACAGTACTGCTGCCTACCGTTCCCTCTCCTATGTGTTACTCAGTTCAAATGATTTTTGGACAACAGTAAAATTACCTCTCTCCGCCTGCCAGACGGGTGTGATTCTACTTCTTACACTGCACTTCAAGCAATATAATGTCAAGTACTAAAGGATTTAAAAGGAATTTCTAATGCTAAACTGATTTGTTTAAGTATAATTAAAATTTAGGAGTTGAGGTTTTACCAAATTAGATTGAATATCTTAGTTACATAGGCCTTTACACTCTTGCGGAGCTCAAGTGGAAGATACTAGAATGGTGCAACAGATACTGGGTGTTTTTGTGTCTGTAATACAGACTGCAAGGCCCCCGACAACCACTGTGTTTTACAGTTAAGACCATATGTAAAAGCTGTATTGAGCTTCCACAATTCTTGTTTACAAATGCAGACCATGACCATGTAAATTGTAGCAGTCAATACTGATAATGTATTGGCAGTCTTAAAATTACCATTGGTTGGTAGAGTAACCTTAGGGTCAATTGATGTGTGATACAGCATTAAAAATAGTCTTGTCTCCAAAACAGATTTTTCACAGTGAGCTCTGACATACTGAAATTATAAAATAAGAATTAAGAATATAAGAATATGCTGAATGGACTGAATGT
>NC_045746.1:13102326-13113504 GCF_008692095.1 Etheostoma spectabile
GTATGAGTGTAGATTAAATGCTTTCCAATCCATGAACTTAGAATATACACTATACAGCATCGTTATCAATTTAATTTACAAAAATTTGTTGTAAATGGGTGTGATTTTTTTTCTTACTGAGGCTTGAGGGCTTATTTATTTACTTGTGGGGCAATATAGCGTGTAGTACATAACTTTCATAAATAAGGCTGGGCATTGGCTGATGTGGGAGCCAAGTGCAGACAGAAAGCAGGCATTTGCAGCATTGCATTCAACCCTGGAAATCTTGGAATGGAGAACTGACAGCTTCTCAACAAACAAGGGGCTGAAGAAAAATCCTTTGCTGGTTGTGGAATTTTTGCCATGAGTACATTATCAATGCTGGATGCCGGGGTCTTTCCTCTAGCTACTGGCCAGCTAACATTGCCAACAGCACTGCCAGGAGCACATGAGGCTATATTTAAGCTTGCCCCCCGTGTTTTAACTCACTCTGTTCCTGCCTCCGCTTTTTAATCTCATCAAAAGTTTTGAGGTTGTATGATGATATGACAATGCTTTTTTTGCTGATTTTATCACAATGCGTGTACTTGCTTGGGCTAAATAATTCTTGCTAAATTTACATCTTGCAATACAACATCCCATGTGACTCAGGAATTAACAACCTCCTTATACTTCTATTTCTACAAACTATTATCAATTAAAGAAATGCAATATATGTGGTAATGTGCTTGTTATATATCATAATCCCAAGTGTGGTTATAACTGAGAAAATTTGACATATTAGTGAAAACAGACTGCTGTGCCATACGTTGCTACTACAATGGAGATGCCGTGGTGGGTGAAGTGCTTTGCTCAAAAGGCACCCAGATGAAAGTGTTGCTTGCTTCTTTCATCTGGATATTGATTCTACCTTTAGATTTAGGTCACAACCCCAAACATGTCACCTCTTGTATCGTATCAGCCCAGGGAGACTGACCAAAAACAATAATATATGTACTTTATTTAGAGGAAGAGAGATAGAGAGAGGGGAGGACAGACTATTGTAAGAGAGGGGGACAACGAAGAAGAGACATTTAATAATGTATGCATTCTCATGTAAGATAGAGCAGGAATAGAGCCAATGTGTGAGAAAGTGGGGGAGACCGAAAGTGTGTGTGAGAAATTGTGTGCATGTAAGAGACATTTATGTGACCTTCTGCCTTGCAGAGCCACATCTGACTAAGAAATGAGGGGGGTTGGAGTGATGTGGAGGGGGAGGAGAGAGGAGACTGCTAATGAGAAGGAAGCAAGATGAAGGGGGAGAACGATAGAGAGACGGAAGGTTTGGATTAACCCATAAGTGCTTAATATTTGACATGTATCCAAATTATAACACCCTCCCTGGTCTTTTAACAGAGACAGATAAAAAAAACCTAGTGCATGTTGAGGACAACAAAATGTGAGAGAGGGGACACAAACATCTTGTTTTTCAAACCATTTTAATCAGAGAAGGTTTAAAAAAATTTTGGTTTAAAAATAAAGTCTTAAACATTAAAACACTTGAGTGTATTTGATTTGGGATGAATCCATACATCTATCATCAGCTAAACGCCTGAAATCACAACGCTGCTGTTGCTGAAATCTTGTCTGCAGATCACACAGAAAATAAGTGGTATAAAGCTGCCCCCCCCTTTTTCCCCAGGGAAAGAGCTAATTATGATCCCACAACTTTTGTATATCTAGCTTCATTAACCACAAGCTCATCTGAAGGTTGCCATGGTAACAGATTTAAAAGTACTCTTATTTGACTTGGGGATGCCGTTTTATCCCAGGTGGCTGACTAAAAGCCCATACTTGACCAAAAAGACAAAGAACTCATCATTTCAAGAGATAATCTGCCGCATTTCTACATTAATGTTTTTTTTTTTTGCTTCTCCCAAGACATTAAATCCATTCATTAAAGATGTGTGGCTGCTGTTCTAAACACAGAGTAGATGACCTGCAGTTGGATCACTAAACAGACAGGAAAATCTGCAATTTGTGCATTGCCAAACAGGCCAGAACCACATCCTCCTAACCCTTCCACTAATGCTGATAAGAGAGCAGAGTTAAATTTCCTCTACTATCAACTGCCCTCCTTCCATGTTCTTTTCAACAGCAGCACGGGAGCAGCAGGTTATTCTTCCCATGCAGCCCTTGCCCTGGACTAGGGTTGCTGTTCTGTAATGCTGCCTCATTGGAAGGTGAGGGTCCGGCGTTTACAAACCCAGCTTTAAGTCAGCATCATGCTCCACTGGCTCTGGGCACCGGTGTTTGGGGTGATGGTCACAGCTGATAATGGTGTCTCAGCACGGAATCTGCTTTGGCGAGTAACAGCCAACTGCAGTCATGGAGGGGAGTGAAGCCTACTGCTCTGGCTCAAACAGCCCTGAAACCCACTGATGTTTTGGCCATCCTTCCTGCCCCCAGCTGGAGTGAGGAGCAAGGCTGAGTCACCGCTCCCCTCATCATCTTACTATCCAGCTAACAGTGCTGCTTTGGCAAGCAGATGTGTTTGAGAACAGGCTTGTAGAGCCATGATCGTCACTCCAGTCACTCTAAATCTGGCTGCCCTCTTAAGCAGTGAGCAGATGTGTTTGAGCAGACTGTCCCTTGACAGCAGGAGCAGGATTACTGATACCTAAACAACATTCATTGGCTGCAATACAGGAAGTGCCTTTTACATTGCTTCCCGCAATGGGCTGATCTACTGGCAGCAACAGGAGCTGAGGTAACAAATGAGGAAGTGTTCCGAGCTCACAGCTGGCTGCCCCTTCCCTGATAGCAGTGCAGTGGCACAACTGTATTACAATAGGATGGCCAGGGCTAAAAAGTGCTACGGGGTAACGGAATAGCGGTTTGCTTTGTAAAGTATAAGGGAGTCATCTATCCCTTTTGAAGAAGAAGCAGATGTCCTGGAAGATTAAAAAACACTTTCTTTAGTTCCAGCTATCTTCTGGTTCCCATTCAACCCAGGAGACCTCATGGACCTACATACTACAACACAATCTCCATGCTAACTGAAAGAGACTACTGAATCTTGTTTGATAATATCAATAGGTGAATTGGTTTCTGAAAAGAAAACCATCTGATGAAGACCGATAAGAAGAAATATAAGTTTAGCTTGTGGAGCAGGAGAATCCCAGCTTTGCATTTGTTTTGCAAGTGAGTGAAAGCACGGACATCGACACTGGTTTCTCGCCAAAGAAAAGGTTACTGCTCTACAAGTTAGGAGGAGAGAAAAAAAAAAGATTATTAAATTACTTTTGAAAAACCTGTATAAACTGAACACTAAAGAACAATATTAACTATGCAAATTATTAACAATATGCCTAAGTAAAATGAGTAAACAGCCAAAGCTATAACACCCCTGTTTTCTTTGTAACAAATTACTGTTGAAAGACCAACAGAACTAAACTCCATTGTGGAGATGATTCGAGCATGTTGAAAATTCTTCTTCAATCAAGTTTCTTACATTGATTTACAAAGTAAATGAACAGGGTCCGAAATTAACACTCGCCAGTTGCCAAATGTGGGGACGGGACGATACAATACACATTAACACTGGCACACACACCAGACACAAGCCATTACCTTCCGTTTACTGATCGCTAGCGTTTAACTCAGGCTAATTAATTAGCTAGTAAGGTGCGATTTTTGGCAGCCAGCCTTCCAAAAGAAAGCACAGGAAACTGAGTCTCAGTTCATCCAGATCGTCCAGCTCACATCACAAGTTGCATTTTAAGCTTCTCTTTTTTCTGCTTGTGGAGAGCTACATGACACATTAAACTATATTGATGAGGACCGGCAAGTTAATTCGGCCGTCCGAGAGTGGCCGTCCAAGAGTATACCAGGCAGACACAGCTGACAACCTGCAGGTTGAGACACTGGAGACAGTGTCAAGCATACACACCACAGGCTGATTTAACTCGCCGGTCCTCATAACCATAGTTTGTTTCACGTAGCTCTCCACAAGCAGAAAAAAAGAGGAGCTTAAAACGCAACTTGCAATGTGATCTTGGGATCTAGAGGGAAGTATAAGTCTGGGAGCTGGAAGGGGTGTGTCGCAATTCTGCCTTATCACAGCGCAACACAGGTTTGTGGATCTGAGTGTCGCGCTTTTGGTTTCATATTGAATATCGTTACAGCCCTATACCCAACGTAATCTGCCTTGAAGGTGCAATATTTGTAAAGTGGCAGCTTTCTGCAGGCCGACATGTTGGCCAGCTTAACATTATGTATTTGAGTAAGTGTCATGGCAGGAGGTGTAGCTTTCAGGTTCCTTGTATAGCCGTCTAACAAGTACCCTTGCCGTTCCACTAGTCACAGAGGACATGGTGGATGAGAAGTAAGCTTGTTGCTGCCTTTTTATATGAGCCGCATATCATAAAATTTAAATGGGCTAATTCTCATGTACATGCAAAATCAAAGTGTGCAGATTTGCAAAGATGAAAGTCTCAGCCTACAGAACCCCACTTGTGGGTTGTGATCATATCTGTAACTATTGTTCTCTGTACAGATATGTGACTGAAGGACAGTGCAGAAGCAAAATAGCAATGCTTGCTTAGCATTGGTGGAGCATGGGGTGGCTTTTGGGGCTCCAGCCTTGAATGTTTTCTCAAAAGCCCGGAAGGTTTTGAGGCTTTGTGTCATTCCTCTCAGTCTATCTCAATGGAGCCGCAAATCAGCGGAGCAAAACCCTATGTTTGGGCTGAGCCCCAAATGATTACATGTGGCTCCGCTTCTGTTGCTTAGCATCATGGGTTTCATCATCATAACTTTGATCGCTTGAATCCAGCAAAACTGATATGAATATTGGGTCAACATGAACAAGAGGTATTTTAAATCAGAAACAGGGCAGTAAAGATTGTGTCACTATTCTGATATTTTCCTTTCAAATTCATTTTTCAATTCAATTTTTATTCCATTTCAACATCTGACTAATTGAGCAAAGCTGTGTGCCGACTTAGTGAGAAGGCAGAGCAAAGAGGAAAGTGAATTAGTTTTGCTTGTTTCCTGTGAATGTTCTTATTGGGGCTTTAATGATAGAAGCTGAATTAGAACATTATTATATTACCAGGCAAAGTCACAAAAACATCCTTATCCAACCACAAACGCAGAGAAGTAATAGAACGAACACAGGGAAAGACACCAAGAACGACAAAGACACAAATTCATTAAAAGAGCTGGCATGAGATCTGGCCTCTTCAGATTGCATTGAGTAACCATAACAGTTGTTTCTGCGTGCGTGCGTGCGTGCGTGCGTGCGTGCGTGCGTAGGGGCGTGCGTGCGTGCATGCGTGCATCCCAGGGGCATCATGACACTTCATCATTTGTTAATTAGCCAGTTAAGTCATCTAATTAACGTGCCATCTCTCTAGTTCTCGGTCAGAATTTCTTCTCTGCTTTGTCACCATGCGTTTGAAAAAACAAATGGTTGGGTTAAACCATATGTGTTAAAATAGAAACAAAATCAATTCAGCAAATGCTAATCTTCACAGTTCAAATACTCTGGAACTGCATGCAGGACATTTGTCATCTATTAAGTGATATTTCAAAATTAATCTTTGATTATTGAAAGAAAGGATATGGCCAAACCTAAAGAAATGTAATCCACATTCAATTACCATAATGTCAAGAAAGTAACCCATGCATTAACTCTCTGCCATGACCAGGATAAATCCCTTATTACCATCTCTCTGCCTATTAAAAACACACCCCACCCCTGTATATTTTCATTAGCTTACCATCACTGTCCATGACTTAATGATCTACTGTGTGCATATGTGCGTATGTATTTGTGTGTTTTTCATTCAGAAAAACAACAGTAATTAAGGATTCATCCGTGCACGTTAATAGGAATCAGTTAAGTATCACTTACAGGGCACAGCGTTATTGTGCCACTACATTTCCTTTTGGCTTTCTCTCCCTGTGTGTGTGTGTGTGTGTGTGTGTGTGTGTGTGTGTGTGTGTGTGTGTGTGTGTGTGTGTGTGTGTGTGTGTGTGTGTGTGTGTGTGTGTGTGTGTGTGTGTGTGTGTGTGTGTGTGTGTGTGTGTGGACATAAAGACTAGCTAAACTCCAAGGTGTGTGTAAACGATCCAACCCATTTTGAACAAAGAATACTTCAATATATATATATATATATGTGGCTGTGGCTCAGTGGTAGAGTGGTTGTCTGCCAATTGGAAGGTCCCTGGCCCTGCAGTCCCATGTCAAAGTGTCCTTGGGCAAGACACTGAACCCCGAATTGCCCCCGATGCCGTGCATCGGAGTGTGAATGTGTGTGAGTGTTTATCTTATGAGCAGGTGGCACCTTGTACGGCAGCCTCGGCCACAGTGTATGAGTGTGTGTGAATGGTGCATGTTTCCTGTATGATTTAAAAGCGCTTTGAGTAGTCATTAAGACTAGAAAAGCGCTATATAAATACAGCACATTTACATTCTATAGCCATGTACTGTAAAACATCTTGTATATTTCTTCCATGATCAGTAACACCAAAAATATACATGCCCAGACTACTAGTGTCTTACCAATTAAAAACGAGAGCATTAATTATTTCAGCAAATGCCCAAAAATGACAATATCTTCAAGCGTTCGTAGCAATTATCAATCTTTACATGCGATTTTACTATATAGCGAAAACGTGTCCAACTTTAACAAGGGAGGGTTGTTTCCCACTTTCTACCAATGGTCCATTTTTATGGGAGGACAGAACATGACTTAAGCCTCAATAAATAAATAAATGCATAAATAAATATATAATACAGGAATCAATAAAGGTATAAATAAATGAATGACTATATGAAGTATTAAATGAAATACATGTTGAAATAAATGTATGAATACATAAATAAAAGAATAAATGCTAAAATAAATGAATTAATGCTTTAAATGTATTTCTACCTACATTTATTTATTTTTGTATTTTTTGTGTCCATATGTTAATGACGTAAGAGGTTCTAACCTCAGTTTAAAAGATGATTGGCTACTGTAGTGAGCTTAATTTGGGTCTACTACTTTTATCTTACAACAAGACCATAAACTGTAACGAGTGAGAAATTGCAGATTTCACAGAGAAGCAGACAGGAGCTGACAGCACCTCTCCTCTGCTCCCAGCTGTGTTCACAGTAACATTTTCCACACTGATTATACGTTATTTCATCCTCAATCGATCCTCCACTATTTATCAGAATGTTCATTTTCATGACTCAAACCGCTGCTGAAAAAGTGCTAGTGACTGCTATGGACGCTGCGGTCGCTAGACACAAGGTGCTAGCATGTTTGTATGTTTTTAGACATGAATATCCAGGTTATGAGGCTTATCCCATGTTTGATCATATTGGGTTCAGGAGAAACTCTATCTATAGATGTAAAACCTATAAGCAATATTCCACAAGATGGTGTGATTTAACGTTAGTACGACCGAGGTCCGTAGCGTTAGCTAAGCATTACTGAAGTGCCAATGTCACTGTATAGCCAGTCAGCTAATTTAAGCTAACATTAGCTTTGTAGAGAACGTAGGATTTCACAAACTGAATAATTACTGCACATAAATATACAAACACTACTTTGCTAGCTCAAATCGTGCTGTAACAAAGATATTTGCTGAAAATAATATTTTTTATGTCGACAGATTTAGCTCTTGTATGTCCTCCACATGTAGCAGCTGCTTTTAACAGAGCACAGTCTCGCACGCACCGCGTTGTGATGACGTCTGATTCACCGTCTATCCGTTTCCCTACTGTTAAAATGCTACAAGGGTTTGGTTCAGGTTTAGGTATCGGGGACATATCTCGACAGGGAACCAGAGTTTGAAAAACACTGGCATAGTGGATGTAACGCTAGCAAATGCAAACCTTTCCATTTGGTGGCGCCAGGCTTAATCTGGTAACATTATGCACTGTGAAATTTTTTTCTGTGAGACATGCAAAGCATCTGCTTAAATTTAGAAATGTTATTGACTGTTCCCTAATTCCCTGTTAAGTGTAGAGCGAAGATGGAGACACAGGAAAATAGTACAGAAAAGCAGACGGGTAAAGAATCAGTGGTGAAGGGTGAGCAAAGCAACAGCCAAGTTATTAGATGGTTAAAAAAAAAAACACTACACAGTTCAACACATGAAAGTACGTATGACTGTTTATCACTTCCTAGATAACTCCTTACTTATATAGATACATAGATAGATAAAGGTCAACAAGTCTGGTTTTGCCGTTTGCAGTGGATCTATATCACCAGTCATCATGTGTGCGGTCTTTCTATTCCTCCTCCAAATGGACTGACCTTTCTCTAAAGGTCAGACTGTAACACCACTGACATGCACAATACTATCACCAACGCTTAGAGACACAAGAGTCCCAGGCTGGCTCGAACACTGGCACAACCGTGAGGCGGTTATTCCATGCTGCTCCCAAAGTCTTTTCCTGTGTGAATTTAGAATTTTCTTCTTACAAACAAGTGATAACACCACTGTTATCACCATCTTCTACGTAAAGACAGGATAACTTGCAATGCCTGTTGGTGACAAGAAACATAACTAGGATTCTCACAGGCCCCCTCTGAAATTTTAATCCAAGAATATGTAAGTTTCAAGAAATTATTATTGCTTTGATCCATCTACCTGCTTGCCAAGACAACTGACACACATGAAAGTTTTGCCTGCAATTTACTATTCCTAATTTTCTTCAAGGGTTTCATGAGTCTGTACAAAGTGCCACTGTCAGACTGTATATCAAATACTTAAATAATAAATAAATGTTTTACTGAAAGAGAGAAACAATGCGGATCCATCCTGGTCGTGGAACAACGGTTCAGATCTTCACTCTCGCAAGGATCCTGGAGGGAGCCTGGGAGTATGCCAAATCAGTCTACATGTGTTTTGTGGATCTGGAGAAGGCGTATGACCGGATCCCCGGGAGATACTGTGGGAGGTGCTGTATGGGGTGAGGGGGACCCTTCTCAGGGCCATCCAATCTCTGTTTGACCAAAGCAAGAGCTGTGTTTTGGTTCTCAGCAGTAAGTTAGACTTGTTCCAGGTGAGGATTGGCCTCCGCCATGGAAGCGCTTTGTCACCAATCCTGTTTGCAATATTTATGGACAGGATATCAAGGCGTAGTTGTTGAGGGGGAGGGGTTGCAGTTTGGTGGGCTCAGGATCTCATTGCTGCTTTTAGCAGATGATGTGGTCCTGATGGCATCATTGGCCTGTGACCTTCAGCACTCACTGGATTGGTTCACAGCTAAGTGTGAAGTGGCTGGGATGAGGATCAGCACCTCTAAATCTGAGGCCATGGTTCTCAGCAGGAAACCGATGGAGTGCCTTCTTCACGTAGGGAATGAGTCCTTACCCCAAGTGAAGGAGTTTAAATATCTTGTGGTCTTGTTTGCGAGTAAGGGGACCATGGAGCGGGAGATTGATCAAAGAATTGGAGCAGCGGGTTCGGTATTACATTCCATTTATCGCACTGTTGTTACGAAAAGAGAGCTGAGCCAGAAGGCAAAACTCTTGATCTACCGGTCAGTGTTCAGTTGAGGTGGTTCGGGCATCTGGTAAGGATGCCTCCTGGGCGCCTCCCTAGGGAGGTGTTCCAAGCACGTCCAGCTGGGAGGAGGCCTCGGGGAAGACCCAGGACTAGGTGGAAAGATTTTATCTCCAACCTGGTCTGGGAACGCCTCGGGATCCCCCAGTCGGAGCTGGTTGATGTGGCTCGGGAAAGGGAAGTTTGGGGTTCCCTGCTGGAGCTGCTGCCCCCGCAACCCGATACTGGATGAAGAAAGAAAGATGGATGGATTTCTCTACTGAAATGGCATACCTGACCATACTGATGTAGAGACAACTCTAGATGTGTTTTATGTGAATAGCTAAATAAAATGTAATCAGCTAATGTGATAAAATTGGAAGTTGCAACATTATGTCAAAGTATAGAGTGCAAAGTGGCAGTTTATAGGTGTGTAAGCACATTAAATACAACTAAATGCATGGACACATTTCCTGAAACTTGAGTTAAACATTTTCAAAACAATGAAAGGTAATGTGTAGGATTGCACTGACAGCATTTAGGCAATAATAACGAATAAAACGTCAGATGTGTGACAGCTGTTGTGAATGAAGCTGTGAAGGGAGCTGCAAAGGTGTCGGGTGGTTTTAGATTTAAAAGGTGGTTGCAATTTCCAATAAAGAGCTTTTGGAACAAGTGGTTGCCTGGCTGTGCAGGGCCGTGCAGTCCTTCCTGCCCTTTTACTCACCCTTCATGAAGAGCAGCTGCCAGCCAATCAAGGACCCAGCAGGATGAACAAGTTAGACCTCGTCCTTGGAAATGAAGACGACAGTGGATAGCCAGTGGCTGCAATGTTAGGATACGTTTAGGATATGTTTGAGTTTTCAGTCAGCTGCTACAGCAGGAGCATCCTCCTTAGCTGTTCTTATTTAAGCAGGAGGTATCCACACCTCACTCTGAAGTGTTGGTAAGTAGGATTGTGGGAACTTGGATCACAGCAGTTTTCAATGGTCAACAATTCACAGACTTGACATTTAGTAGGAAAATATCACATCTGTCAGAAAACAAAAAGTAAAGCAACATAAAATCTGCTCAGGACTGGAGAAACTATACAACGTTTTTTATTATCAATCAATCATAATCATTGTTTGAATTTTCAACCTATTCGAGGAAACCCGTCTTTTCCTTCTCGACTGAGAGGAGCAATACTCATTGAATAAATGATATTCATTGCTCCACATGCGTTCATACACAAACTTGGAGATGAAAAACTAATCTGACTCTTGATGAGATGCATTTCTTTTGAGAGGAATTATGTTTTGCACAATGTTCCAAACCAAAACAAGACATCTTGTTTAGCATTTAGATGTCAGAACAACAGGCAGGAATGTAGGAGATGCTGGATTCTTAAATTGTTTGTGTGTGATTTTGTTCCCATTTTTATCCATCTAAAGATGTAAATTGATGAAGCTAATAGGAGCACCCTATTGTTTGTTCATTTACATGTGTATCCTTCTGTATCTGGCATATGTGTGTCCAGGCACACGTCAGGTCGTTCTGCGTTTTCAAATCCTGTGTAACTCCTCTGTCTCTTAATGACGGATTAGACTTCTCATAGTATGACTGCTCATCCAGCAATAATCCGCAACCCACAGACTTTGAGCTGGAAAAGGCAGTGGGAAAGAG
>NC_045746.1:13113514-13114084 GCF_008692095.1 Etheostoma spectabile
AAAGAGAGAATGGGGGGGGGGGGTAGAAAGATGAACTGTAACTGCAAGCAAATTATTAGTTCCCATAAGTAAAAAGTTTGCCTACAAATCTGCGTGGAGAGACAGGATTCACACTCAACCCTTAAATTTCATGTCCTGCAAACCAATCCTTTGCATTTACTTTCTCATTTTAATGGCACATTATGTTGACTCCATCAATTTTTTGAAATTGAAATTAAATGAAATTATGTTTGTCAGCATGACAACCACAATAAACTCACTGCATACTGATTTTAGTTCATTCACTCTTTTGTTCTCACTTGTCAGAGTACATGTTGCTGTATCCTTGGCAAGTTTTGGGCAGATGACTGATTCTGCTTTGAACCCAGTCTGCACGGCTGACTGAAACAGTCTCCTACACAGTGACAAGTCTCAACTGTGACACAAGCTGTTGTTCTGCCAAGTAAAGTTAATTCTTTATTTAGCCATGCTAGAAGCATGATTTTGGAAATAGTCATGTTCGTTGGTCCACCACTTTGGTCAAAACTGAAATAACAACAATTAAAGTGTCCCTATTATGCTTTTTTGGAT
>NC_045746.1:13114094-13123234 GCF_008692095.1 Etheostoma spectabile
TATTTTAGTGGTTTAGTTTTTTTGTGTGTAATAGATAATATAAAATACAAAAAAACACATTTCACTCCAAATGGAGCTCTTTCTCCCACAGACAGTACTTGTTCTCAACTGCCTGAAACCCCCACATTCTTGTTTAAAAGTCCTCCATTAGTGATGTCACTGATGGCAGCCCAGTGTTTTTTATTTGCTGCCTGAGCATGCGCAGGCCACCTAGCGTCTTGTTTGAATTTGGTTGACCAATCACAAAGTGGGTCAGCTGACCAATCAGAGCAGACTGGGCTTTTCCAGAAGGCTGGCCAAGAGCTCAGCTACAGCAATGGACAGTAAGAGAAACTTTTTTTTTTAACATCAAAGCATGTAAACCTATTAGACCTCGAGAGTACAAATATGACACTGAACAGGAGTATAATAGGCTGAAAATTAAATGCATTGTTGCATTGACATTTTAACCAAATGTCATTGTGAGCATGTTAGCATGCTGATGCTAGCATTTAACTCAAAGCACCACTTTGTTTACATGCAGCCTCACAAAGATGTGTGCATTGATGTACGAGCTTAGTCTTGTAGAGTCTATATTCTACCTGGTGGAATAAAAAGGATTTATTGTAACCATTAAAACTGTTCTCTTAGGTCACCTTAGGGTTTAGCTAGTCTCTCACACACACACACACACACACACACACACACACACACACACACACGCGGTCTTGCTTTATTGACCAACTGTGAAAGCAAGAAAGCTCGCTGTCCCTCTGAGATAGTCATACATGTTGCACAGGGCTGCACCCCATAGAAAAAGAAAACACATTTATCCACACAAACAGAGAGAATGTCTAAAATACACAGCCATGGCAACCATCCAAGTAACCACGTAGAAACATAAAGACACACAAATATATAGAGAAACACAGGTAAACACATGGACGTGAAGACAAACCTTCTCACTCCCCTTAACTTACTCAATCTCTCAGTTGTTCTAGTGATTCAATTTCAGTGACACAAAAACAAAATCAGCAACTTTCTGTAGGATGCGCGCTGTGAAAGCAATGAAAAAAATGACACCTAAAAGATGCTCACTCACCCTTTGGCTGACACGCAGCATCGAGCCATGTAATGCAGTGATCTGAGCAGTCGAAACAGAGCCATGCAAGAGCAATTAAAAAGCGTTTATTCTGATTCTTAATTATTTCAGGAGCTTTATAAAATTCGGAACCTCTCATCACAGCCTCATCCAAATTAGGTTTTTAGTGACTCATCTGGCAATGAGTTGGCTTCTGAAAAGATTGTAAAATCACTTTTTTAAATTGCTCACACAGAGGGCTAAAAATTTGCTGATGTAAAGATTTACCACTTCCAAAAATGGCGGACAGCGTACAATTGGTAGCTACTATAAAGACAGATTTACAGGCTGAGTGGCAGACAAACACAAAAGGAAGAATCGGAGGAGGAAAGCAATTCATTTTTTCCCTCTGGGCATTGTATGTGATGACTTTTTGCAACCCTTCCTTAAAACCCCAGGGGCCAGTATTGGTGTACACCCCATGGTAACACAAACACCACACACACAAACACCACACACACACACACACACACAAACACACACACACACACACACACACACACCACACCACACACACACACACACACACACACACCCCACACACCACACACACCACCACACACACACACACACACTCCTGGGTTTGGTGTTCATACCAGGTCCTAATGTGTGTAACATCCAAATGCAGAATCCCACAAAGCAACACCAACAAATGAGCAAAACAACAAAAACATCATCTAAACAACAGCGTTGATACATTTCTGGTCTGATACACTGCTTTGAAATGGGAAAAGGGCTAATTAACCAATCAGAACCCTTTGATCTAATTAACAAAACATGACTTTGATATCAGAAGACTGCAGTCTGCTAGCACAACAATACGTGAGAAGAGCATTAAAATGTATCCTTGTGTTTGACTCATTTCTTTCTGTTTCTCACTCGTGGCTCAGTGAAACAGCCTTGTGATTTAATTGCACTGTATTGTCCTAAAATTCGGAAATTTACTGCACATAGTTTGACTTTTATATGTGAGTGTTATTTTCACAGCTTTGTCATTTCTCTCAAGCTCTGTTAGTCACTGTAGCATCTATTCTGTTCCATGTGCTGTAGGTGGGCCTGAAGCGAATAAAGTGGATGACTTATTTCAAGTCAGGCCCTTGACAGAGACAACAAGCAAGTGTCATCAATGAATAAATTATTAGAATGAGTAGTGGAGTAATAAAACTCTGACAGGTGCACCACAGTGATTGTTTACATGCACATTAATGTTATGATATTATTAAAGATAATCAGGAGAATATCTGTGCCAGCAAACCCAAACACTAATTACCCAGATCTTCAAATCACTTACATAAAACATTAAAAAGGAGTGAATTTACATACACATTAATAATACAGTCTATTTTCAAAAGGCTCAAGTGCTTTGTTTTGCATGTTCTTGTGAATGGCCCGTTTACATTAACCTGGGATTCAACAATAGGACTGAATTAATTAGGTTGCATACTGAGTAGTGCATCTTCCTATATCTGGGTTCTATCACTATAGCATATACACTAGCACTAACATTAGGTTTCTATATCACAATGTCTGCCATGATACAATCTCTATTCGATTCAATTCAGGGGTCTGCAACCAACACAAGACAACATATATACATATACATATATACACACACACACACACACACACACACACACACACACACACACACACACACACACACACACACACACACACACATATATATATAAAAAGCAACTAAAATTTGACAATTTCATTACTAAGCTCTTCCAGACATTTGAATTAAAAATCAAACTACTCTTTTGAAAGGTCCCATGACATGGTGTTTTTGTATAGACCTTAGTGGTCCCCAAATACCATATCTGAAGTTTATTTCCAAAAATTCAGCCTTGGTACAAAATTACAGCCTTGATAAACTGCCACTTTGCTTGTTTGAAAGCCATGATGTCTCTCTCTTTCTCATGAGTGGGCCAAATTCTCTGGGCGGGCAAAGCAGAGAAAGGGGAGGTAACCTTGCCTCTTGTGACCTCAAGGGGCAAGAATCCAGATCGGCCCATCTGAGCTTTCATTTTCTCAGAGGCAGAGCAGGATGCCCAGGGCTCGGTTTACACAGTTGCCACTAGCCCACTGGGGGGGGGGGGGGGGGGGGGGGGGGAACACATATTAATGTTAAAAAACCTCATAAGGTAAGATTTTCATGCCATGGGACCTTTAATGAAAATAAATATGAAGTGGGAATTTTATAGCACAAATACATTATTGTATACCTTTTTTCTGTAACGCAGAAATATAATGCATTACTATTATATTTTGGTAACATTATACTCGTTACAACCTTAGTAATGCAAGTTACAATGCATTTTAAATAAATAAAAGCACTTCCTGTAACGGTTCGCAGTAAAACTAAATTACTGTTAAACAAATAAGGTTGTGTATCTTATCACATATCATCTGTAAATCAAGTACTGTAAATAACGTAAATAGTGAGTTTTAGTCACACTATGATTGTCCATTTCCTTTAGACTGTTTTACACTAAACATGAATTTCTTATTCAAGTGCTTTTAACAAACATTTTTACAACAATGCCATACTTTACTACAACTGTAAGGTACTTTTGAGTATTGTCATTTTCTCCTACTTGTCTATTGTATGTTTTACTTATCTATTTTTATAGCTTTAGTTACTTTGCACATTCATATTAATTATACAAAATATTATGAATATTGTATAATATATTAAAGTGGATAAAGATGAGACGATTGATCCGGTGGCGAAATTTACAAGTTAGCTGCCAAGTCAAACTTCCGCTGTTATTTTGGTGATAGTAATTCAAAAGTAATGCAAAAGTAGTGGATTGCATTCAGAGACAGTAATATTGTAATATAACTAATTACTATCAAATGACAGTAACTAGTAATCTATAAAGTATTACATTTTGGAAGTAACTTGCCTAACACTGGTTACTTGTAAACTTAGCTGCTGGCTAAATAAACCATCCTGTCCACTGGAGCAGTAAATCCATCAGTGTATTATAAGACCAAAACAAATCCATGTGGCTACTTAATAAATAAATAAATAATACATATATATAATAACATATACATATACATATATATATATATATATATACATATACATATATCATATATATATATATAATATAATATATACCATATATATATATATATCATATACACAGATATATTATATTATTAGTATACACATATATATATACACATATATACATATATTACATACTTATATATACATATATATATAATACATATAATATCATATAGATATATACATATATCTATATACATATATATATATATATCATATATATATATATAGATATATATATATATATATATCATATATTATTACATAATAATATTAATATATACATATATAATAATACATATATATATATATAATCTAATATTATATATACATATATATATATACATATATAAACATATAAATATATATACATAGTATCTATATATATATATATATATACTATTATATATATACTCTATATATATATACATATATATACATATATCATATTATACATATATATACATATATACATATATATATATCTATATATATATCATATATATATTATAATTTTTATAATATATATATATAGATATATATATAATATTATATATATATATATATATATATATATATGTGTGTGTGTGTGTGTGTGTACGCGTGTGTATTCCTGCGTTTGTGTGGATGCTGTGTGTTTTTAAAGGTTAACCATCAAGTCAAATGTACTGAGAGCTTTCAAAAGGAGACTAGTCTAAGTTGCCATGGCAACAAGTTAAACAACCACAGAGAGTCCGAGAGAAAGAATTGAAGCAGTTTAGAAAGGCTGCAGTCTTTTAAACAGAAAGTACTGTATGTAATAAGAGCAAATACTTAGTTTAATTTGTAAACACGCATTGGAGACGCCCCACATCTCATCCATCTTGACTGAAGATGTGGTGTTCTACTATGTTGAGTAAAAAATTATTATAAGCTCATTTCCCCTCTTTCCTTAACATCTCCACCGAGGACCACCTTCATTCATTCGGAACTATAGGCCTCTCGATACGTCATCTTCGTGGAGGAAGTGTTTACAAGAAATCAAGTGATTATCTTGGAAACTAATCAACTAAAATAAAATATAGGCGCTTGTAAGTACTATCAGTGGCAATGTCCTTTATACTTGGAGGAACTATGTGGCTACCTAATTAGCTCGGCAGAAGACGATACTCTTCATCCCCAGAGGTGAAAAACATCAGAAAAGGATGTGACATTTAAAAAAAAAAAAAAAAAAAAATACTCACTTAAGTAATACAGTCATTGAAGTATAGATAGGTTCTGGAATGTGGCATCAGACACATGGTGAAAAATATAACATTTATGTTATGCTTAAATTATTTGGAACCGTTTGCTCATATTTTGTGTGCAGCTACTTGGGTTTACTGGATAGCCCTTTATTTTAATGGGGCTACCACGGAAAATTAATCCATGAAAAACAACTGCTTAACACATTTTCTAAAGGAAACAATAAATGATGGATGATTATTTTTGTTTCAACCTTCTGACATCAAGTACTGTCTGATATTAAGAAAGACGGTTTCAATCCAGGCACATCTCAAATCAGTTCAGGTCTTATCATATCTCCCTCATTCTTTTGTTCTCTCCAGCATGAAAAAATTAGATGTTGCAAAATTTAAAAATGGGAGAAAGAGAGATGAAGACAGAGAAACTGGGACGGTTGTCATGTCATGATTACTATCAATCTGTGTATTCTTTTCTACATATGTGAGGACTCTACGTGCATGTGTGTACACAATTATACATAGCCTTACAGTCCCTGATTTAGTCTCTAACCTCACATCTGCACTGGAAGTTCCCTTCAGCACTATATAAGGGAACATGAGGTTCTCTGTACTATCGTATTTTAAATAGTAAAAGAAAAACAGCGATTACTATTTTACAAAGCCGGCTGCATTCAACACAACTTCAGTAAGAAGCAGTTGACTATTAAAATGTTTTGTGAACCACAACATTGCCAAATGTGAAATCCCAGATGCTATATATTACATATTATATTTAACTTCATGACAAGCATTGTTCACAAAGCTTAAACCTCATCTACGCTTCAGTTTGAATACAAAAAAGTAAAGTAATATTTTTGTTTCTACATCCATAAAATGTTGGAGGAAGAATAATTTGATCATGAAAGTTGAAAGGTCCAGACTTTATTACTGGATTCAGAGCAGGATTTACAAAATCTCCTAACTTGCTCCTCTGAGATACAGCATGCTCTCAGAGATTTAAGCAGCTTAACAGTTGTTAAAAGATTGATGTCAATATTTAGCAGTATAGCACTTGAGGTTAAGAAGGCAATGCTCATTCCATTTTTTTTTTTTTTTTTTTTTTTTAAATCACTAAAGGCTTGCTCGCAGCAAGTGTGGTCAGTGAGTCTAATTCACACTGTGTTCCCTGGTTTCCTTTTCATCAAGTCAGAGTAGTATTCTCTTCTCTTTGTGTTTTGCATGTGTCATACAATGCTGAATATTTTACGCTCTGATTTCGATATGTGTGTGTGTGTGTGTGTGTGTGTGTGTGTGTGTGTGTGTGTGTGTGTGTGTGTGTACTTTACATATTAGGCCTATTTTAAAAGATGGTTTGGATGCCATTTTACATTCTGAATATTTTGCTAGCATTATCATAGGTCAGCTTCTTGATGCATGCATCATGGACCAGTAATGGGAATAAGTGTTATAAATAACGGAGTTACTAACAGTTACTTTTTTCAGTAACAAGTAATCTAACTGATTACTCTTCCCACCTGAACACTGTTACTGCCAAAAAATGTGGCACGCTACTATAATTAAAGCCGTTTTTTTTTAATCATCAGACCAACTAGATCTCTGAGCCGAGAGGCAAAGACTTTTTTACTGTTCTTCCTTGGTTAGTGGGCAGTGTACAAGACAAGCACGTAAATGCTGACGATTGGCTGAGGTTGAGTTAAATTTCATGGTAAGCTAATCAGAAGTAGAGTTGGGCATGTATTCAAAAGCACCCAGTCAGACACACAATGTAAAAAACGCGTCAGTCAACGAGAGACAGGTATGGCGAGCCCAAATGAGGGGCAATAGCTATCAAAAGTTCCAAAACATCTATTGTGTTATTTGTATCAATTCACTAAATAAATATATCTTAACATATGGCATTTGATAGGAGGCACTTTGTCCCACAGCAACATTAAAAGAGTTTAGATTTGTGTACATCATTTCTATTAATAATGTATTGTACTCAAGTGTCCATTTCATTACAACACTGGCCTTGACAATTTACAAATGCCAGACAAATGTGAGTGGGTGTGTCAGTTAATTGTGGAGTGCGGGAGTCAGGTAGAATCAGAGAAATACAACACACATTTGGCACCTTTAAAGCCATTACATTTTGCCTAAAGAGTGATGTCAACTTTGCCCCAAACTAGATTGGTAATGCTTCAAGGCAGTTTTTGTGTGTACTGTGATCCTAATCCCTCCTTACTCCAATAAAGCCCTGGGGAGGATGTAGAGAGCCATGTGCGACCTCAGTGACACGTTGGTAGCAAGACTGCCTAAACACCTGGCGGGTTTACAATTCCACTCATATCCCACCCTAATCAGTGCAGGTGAGCCAGCCAACAAATACAATTCTATTGCAGCAGCAAGGACTTGATCCCTCACCAGCTTCCCACTACCAAAAGCACTGCCAATTCAGTTCACTGGAATGCATAACTAAGCCGGAGGTAGAAGCTCACATTGTAGGGTGGTTGTTAAGAAAATTATTGTATTTTTCCTGTTTATTACACATGTATGGTATTTAACATTTAATGGGGAAGTTAAGAGGGGCGGCATGTTTACCGGGTCAAGGTGCTGACTCAAGGGAAGAAGAAATGCAGGGGAGTAAATTGTGTTGAGTATTAGACAGGCAGAAAAATAGCTAGGGAAATTTGAAAAAAAAAAAGAAGTTTTTAATACAAACTTGATACAGTTCATCTAAGGTGATCACACCAGGCAATCAAGACACAGCATTTTTTAAATGTTTCCTCTGTTGCTCTCTCTTTTATAGTGTGGATTCCTTAAAGTTATGAATCTCACTTGTGCCCCCATCCTTCCCTTTTCTCTATTTTTCCCCTTTACCTTTCCGAAAACCGTTAGTTTACAATCTCTTCACCTATTCCCCCTCAAGGCATGTCACTTGGGTGAACTTTGGTACTGATTACAGACACAAAGCACATTTGGAAATACATTCAGACACACCCACACAGAGACATACACATTTTATTTACTTCTATATGCCAGGGGCTGTTTGCATTATGTATGCGAATATTAGCTACCTGCACAATCATGCAAAGGCACCCTTTAGTTTCGGGTATGTAGTACAAATCGGCAGGCAAGACTTACCTGTATAATGAAAATTATGGTTTAAATGAAAAACCCGTCTGCTTTAATACTTAAACACCTTTTTCTTTCTCCAAAGTTTACCAACCGTGGTGGACTTGTTGGATTGTGCAAACACAGCCTCCCTCTTTCATTCCTTCAACCAGCTTCTTGAAAAGGTCGGCGTAGCGATGTGTGCACATATCCAAAAACCTGATATTCAAGTCATTAGCTATGTTTCCATCCACACATTTTTATCAGAATTAAGTGATATCAAATAAAAATGCCTTATGGAAACAGTAAAATCTGATGGAATTCCATGTGTATCGACTCAAAAGAAATACGCTCTTTCTCATTGGATTTTCTCTTGATCAATATAAGGCTTATGCGATAAACGCTTATGAAAACGTGAACAAATTAATTGTATTTAAGTTTGAGGTCCTTTTATGGTTGCAACCTGTCACAAAACAAAGAAGTTTTAGTTCATTTCCGCCAAGTACACATGGCGGATATCAACAAAGACACATGTAAGTGGACGGACGAGGAAACAAGAAACTTTCTGAATTGAATTTATCAGGAACTCACATAAGGAAATGGCCAACAAAGGTTAGGA
>NC_045746.1:13123244-13123483 GCF_008692095.1 Etheostoma spectabile
AGCCGTGGGACGTCCTCCGGAGTAAATGGAAGGTGCTCCAACAGTGAGACAAAAAGAGTTGTCTGGCAGCGGTGCCGGTGGAAAAAAATAAGGCAAGTCGCATCATCATAGCGATGTGTTCATAGCGTTGTCGTGTTCTTATTATAGCTTAATATGTCGCCATCAACTGGCACATAAGCACTACACCTTGTGCAATATTGATCATTTGTTGGTAGACGGCACGATCCATTTTGTCTAGA
>NC_045746.1:13123493-13123602 GCF_008692095.1 Etheostoma spectabile
AACTTTGTTCGCAAAAGTTTGCTTGAATGTTGTGCGATTCAGTGGGAAAATTAATGGAAACACCTTAAAATGTCTAAAATCAATTTGATATTCCAATTTGATTGCAAAA
>NC_045746.1:13123612-13126424 GCF_008692095.1 Etheostoma spectabile
TGACGTCATTAAGCACAGGTTTTTATTCGCTTTAAAGCAGTTGGATGGAGAGACACTTTCATCAGCTTTATTTGCATGAGTTTTTTTACCAAACTTCAGATAATTCGAATGACAAGTGGATGTAAACTTAGCTAGTTATGTTTAAAAGTAGCTGTTGTTTTTCTTCTTATTGGGTCTGCTGCCTTGCAAACTGTTGACTGGTTGATTTGTGTACAACAACGCACAGAGCTGACCATTAGCCGTAAAACAGGCAAGAGGCCATAAACTGCAGTAAAAACCCAAATTGAGACGCATATTCCGAATACGGTGTATACATGTCCAATGAATGCCTGTAAAACCTAAATAATACCGGAATATCCCAGGTCTCAATCAAAAAAATTCTATACTTGGAAAAAGGCCTTATTCAGAATATCCGACCAGAATATGCGGTTTAAGGGACCTGTGTCAAATTTCAGAAAATTGTCATATTCGGAATAATAGTGGAATATTGGTGTGCATGTAACGTACTCACTGTGTGCGACAACATGCTGATAATACAGCAACATTTGAGCTGAATGAAGCCCCGGTTTGATAGATTTAATGCCAGTACCTTCTTGCCATGTAGCAACAGTGCTTACCCCTCAGTCACCATGTGGATTTTATTTTTTTCACATCTGGTTGGAGTGGACCAATGATAACATGTACGCAGTATCGCTTATATGAATTTCAGTACAGTACCCTCAATGCTCACTGAAAAAACAGAGGCTTTATTCCCTACTTAACTTTAACCTGTTCCATAACGCGGAGTATATCATTCTTTTAGACTAATGGTTTGCATTTTACTCTGTAATTGTGTTCACCCGACTGAATTACACAGGAGATGGTAAATGCCTGGTACTAAATGGTCTGTATGGCTCAGAGACAGTTTTTTTTTTTAATCATACACATACTATATTCTGGTCCTTTTTTTTATCTATACAGCTCCCAGTTGTCTGTTCTTTAGCACTTAATGTGTCATTAATATTCCACCTCACACTAGAAAATGGATGATGTCAGAATACTTTCATTGTAGAGATGTTTCATCCTACTCTGCAGCAAATAATTACACATTTCTTCAGACAAATGGCATTCCACCTCTCTTCTAATGAACCTTCTACTTTCCACCATTTCGTCCATTCTCCAGTCTTAAAAATATTTAAATGACTCAAATGCAATTAGGAACTTGCTCTTAATATGTTAGATACAGAATGTGAATGACTGATGTAGTTTAAAAGGGAAGGGTTTGCCGGCTGTGGCACAGCAGACACATCTTACCACAATGAACACATCCTTCATCCATGTCTCCTCAAAAGCTTCCTCACATTTTTTTCTGCTGCATTTCCACTATTCTCTCTACTCATCGCCTTTTTTCCCTCCTCTTATCCCATTTGGTTCTCTTCATTAACAGTAAATAACGTTTTTTTACGTGACATTATACTCCTCCCTATCCCATCCTTTGCTCCAACACATGGAACCTCAACTTTGACATACAACACGTGAAAGGTCTGACATATGACACCTTGCACCCCATGCTACCTTATTTTACAGGCCTTCTCGTCTCTCTTTTACCCAACTCTGCACAGCAACTTACAATTAAACATCTACCACTGACGTGTATGTAATGTCATCTCTCTTCTCATCACATCTTTAAATGAGCTTTCCCCACTCTTCCCTTTCTGCTTTCTCCACTCAACTCATAGACGGTCTTCCCAAATCTCTATTTTCTCTCTCCTCATATGACCAGTCTAATCTGCTCGTATGGAGCAGGTGTTGAAAATCCTTGTTTGCTCTTAATATTGTAATCCCATCCATCCACTCTCTTTGAAACCTGTGAAGCTACCTCATTCTTGTGTCCTCTCTTGCTCCCTTTTCCTCATTTAAATCTCTTCCGTTTTCCAGCAATTACATCACTACAGCTTTACCAATTATTGAACACCAGACTAGATTACAATGGCATTAGGCAGGTTTGAGATTATGTCTGCAGGTAACAAAGTAGCTAAACATGAAGAGCCTATTGTGGCATGTAAAGCAATGCTACCATCAGTAAGTGTGTCTAGGAAGGAAATGACTATTAAAGTGATGTACAGTTTTAGTGATATTAAAGTTAAGGATCTTAATTTCTTCCACCACCACAGCTGGTTGGTAATGACCTTTAAAGTCTGCAAAATAAACTGTACTGCAACAATGGTCTTACTTGCTACTTATTTCTACAAATTATGTAAAATGTAAAAGTATCTGTACAATCACATTATTAATAAAAACACTTTTGATGGAATTAATATCCAAATAACGTGGTTGTATAAGGTCACAATCTTAGAAACATCTCTGCACTCTGTCACCTTTCCTTTGGGTCGACTCCCCTGTCCTTATTTGCTTTAGGGGGTGTCACCGTAAAATGCCTGGATTCTTCTCTGGAGTATTAGTGACATCATCTATCCTAAAAAGGACACCTCTTTCCTGAATTTCTCCACCCTTTTCCTGTTTGTTTGTTCTCTCCCTCCTCCGTGTCTGTACTCTTCTCCTCTGCTCCTCCTCCAACTCCATCTGGCTTTGCTGTCCTCGGCACTCCTTCTCATCACCCTCTCCCTTCTTATCTGCTCTATTCCTCTGGTTTCCTCCTCCCTTCAGAGGATTTTTTCCACACTTGTTCTTTCTGGTCATCTTCCTTCTTGCCTCATGTTTCCCAGTTGTCTCTTCTCTACCTCTCACTTTCTCTCGGCTCTACAGCACTGCTTATCTCGCCTCCCTGACTTCTCACCTTTTCTTTCCTAGTCTCTGCTCTCATGCCTTCGCT
>NC_045746.1:13126434-13135327 GCF_008692095.1 Etheostoma spectabile
CCCCCCACCCCTTCTCTTGAAATCTCCACTCATATTTGCTTTCCCTCTCTGCTTTCCTTCTACTTATTTCAACCCCTGCTGCTAGATCCCTCTCTGTCTCAAAGTATTAGAGCCATTGTTCCCACATCAATTAACATTGCAAATCTCTTTTTGTGTTCCCTGTAGCCTGGATTCAGCCACATGAATCATTTGTCTTCGTCACTGCTCCTTGCTTCTTAACCATGTATTTTCTTATTCATGTTACTGGCATAGCTTCTCAATTCTTCGACTACTCTCTTCTAATTATTTCCTCGAAGAGATTTCAGCATGTCATCTCTCTTTTGTAGAGAGAGAGAGTGCATGTCCAAACCTTCCTCTATCTGAACGGGTTTCCAAAAGAAAAGGGTCTCTATGCATTTAATGAGCGTCTGAGTCACAGCTCAATTATGATATCGAAAGAGTTTCATCAGAACACTGGCAATAATAATATTTCTGCAATGTGCAGATCATATGCCATCCAATCTTCTGTGGAATTTAATAGAACTGTAAATTGACATATTGCTTATGAAGAGTATGAAGAGAGTGCTATGCTTCAATCACTATACTATAGCCACACACACACATACACACACACACACACACACAGTAAATCTAGCTACCCACATACAGTTTTTTGTGCTAGCACTCACACGTGCAAAGACTACATGTGCTTAGTGACCCGGGGGTGAACTGAAGCTGAATGTAGTCATCTGTCTATTAACTACATTTTCTATAGGAGAATGACGCAGTGATTAATGAAACGGGGAAAGACGGACAGTTTGCGAAAAATGGAGGATGGGAGGCATGAAGAGAAAACCATAGACAAAGAATGTGAAAAAGAAAAACTGGGAGAACGAGACAAAGATAATCAGAGAGGAGTTGGAGAGAAAGAAAGATGCAATCATGATGAGATAAGGTAAGAAGAAAAATAGATGATCATCCCACTTTCCTCACAGAGTTAGATGCTGATTGGTTGAACGACCTCTGGGCCAACCCTCTCTCGGCGTTATTAGCAACAGGATGACTGATGAGAAAAATAGATTCCAATGAGGGCCAAAAGCGTTTAGACAAGCAGATAGTGTTGCTGCACCCTTATGGCTGACTCAGGGGGTCATTTTTTTCAAACTGCAGGTCAGGGCCCAAAATGGGTTGGACTCTGTTACCTTCAGATGACAGAGGTGCTAATATTCTTTAATGAGCCTTGGTCCCAAGGTGACAGAATATATGTACTCATTTTGGGCTCCCACGTGACAGGAGTACTAGTATGTTGTAATGAGCCTGGCTCCCAGGGTAAGACACTACATTTGCTCAGTTTCAGTCCCCAAATGACATGAGTGCTAATATGTTTTAATGAGCGTGGAGACAACATTAACACATTAGAATTTCAACTTAAGAGGAATTGTGGTATCAGCTAATGAGCCTATAGGTCCCGAGGTGACAGACTGCTCAGTTTGGGTCCCCTCATGTTTTGTTTAAACAAGTCTGGCTCCCAGGTTTTATGCTCTTACATTCGGAGTGTTTCACTGCTTTAATAAAGAGTGATTTGTGAATAATGAAAGAAAACAGACTCAGAATAAATTTCTAAATTAAAAGTAGCCAAAACTGAGGAAATACAAAATTCATGGCCTTTGTGCTTCACCAGTATTCCTCCGAAAATTGTTCATGTCAGAGTGAAGTGTTACAGAAAAAGAAACATAAGAGCTTGTGTAAGATAAGTTTTCTTCTTTTAGAAGAATAAGTAATGTGATGTATGAATGGATGCGAGAGGGATGTAAGGTAAACTGGGAGCTGCTCTGCTTTTCTTACAGAACTGATAGGGTAATTTCAACAGTAAAAAAAGTGCAGAGAGTGCACATTAGATATAGTTTTAATTTTATTAAGGAGGACTATCAATCTTTTTACACAAAGGATTGCTAAGACATTGTTCGGCCATTGTTGTGTTTATACACAGTTGCTATCTATGCATTACCCATTTGTTTGCACTGTGATACAAATTTGTCATGGTCCTTAACATGCACATATTCAATGCTTTCTATATCAACAACATCTAGATAAGAGCTAGAAAGATCAGTATTTATATTCACACAACCTGTTATTTTGTGGCACAAATTCAGTAAGTTATTTTTTGCCTAAAAATCATTACTTAAATGTTATTAGGTGGATTTTGAATGGAAAGCAGTTTGCTGAAATTATAATAAATGAAATAGTTGATGAAAATCTATTTTCAAATAATCTATTCTATCTCAAAAAACTAAATTTTCATCAACTAAATGTAGTCCAAAATCATTCGTTCTCAATTTGACAATCTCGTTGACACTTATTTTATAATCAATTCAGCAAAACCTGATACGAAAAAGAGAGGGTGAGGACTTATAACATGTAATAGGACATTTTTCATGGGTGCATGTTAACAGAGTGCAACTCCATTTAAGTCACAGTAAGATGACTAAACACAGCCTAAAGGCAAACGGCAGGTCTGCCAATACGCACTGCACTAATTCAGTCAACAACAAAAAAAACAGTTTATAGTGAATGGTTGTTTGGACTCATTAGCCCATGTATTATCATTTACATTATCTTTATTCATCTATGCATGTATGCAAAATAATTTACAATAATTCTCAACAAATTTCCTCTTACATTTCTTGTTTTCCATGCATATTCCTTTGATGTGAGCATTTTCGCCAACTGCTTGTTTTCCATTCCCATGATTTGAATTGAGTTCAAGTAGGGCCACACACAGTTACCACAGTGACACACAACACACACTGACTAAATGATAGCAATGCAAACGTCAGATGCTGTGGAGACTTTCTTCAGATCACCGACTCTAAGATGGGAAAGAGTGGCAATAGCATGATACAGGTTTATATATATATATATATATATATATATATATATCATTCAATGCATTTTCTTTATTTTCATCACTATTTACATTGTGGATTATCACTGAAGGCATCAGAACTATGAATGAACACATGTGGAATTATGTACTTAACAAAATAGTGTGAAATAACTGAAAACATGTCTTATATTCTAGTTTCTTCAAAGTAGCCGCCCTTTGCTCTGATTGCTGCGTGTGTGTCTTTAACATATGGCTAGAAGTCGCTTTTCGTTGGTTTTGAACGAGCTAGTTAGCATACTTGGATGAAGATGATCATCTGAAAGGAGTTGTTTGTGTTACCTCAAAAATGCAGTGGTGAGACATTTCATTTCTCTGTCAGTTCTGTGGAGAGAACTGTTCTGATAGCACAGAGGAAATTACAATCTTCTGCACAAATACAGTGTTTCTCAATCTAAGTCTAAAGTGATACAACTGTTTTCATTGTAGTTTACTTAAGTTACAACTTACAATTTATAATTTTCTATACATTTTTTAAAACAAACTTATAGCAGGACGTAATTATTCTAGACCACCAATGTTTGAAAATGCAACTGATTTTGAACCATTCTTTGTTGAAGTTCAATGCTTAACAAACACCAATGCAAGTTAGCGCTGTGACTAACGTTACTCTTCTTAGGTGATTTTAGAGAGGGAAATTAGGTAGAAATATGCTGGTTGATTATCATGACACCATTATAGTCATATAATAATCAATCCAGGCTAATGTGAATGACGATGACTGCATGTTGCTTCCTTTACATTTCAGGTTGTGGTCGACTAGCGGGGCCAGCTTGTTAGTTGGATAAATTGATCAGATCTGCATATCACGCGTAATAGCAACAAACCAAGAACAATTAAATCAGTGTAAATGACGTTAGATCAGACACAGACTTCTGTAGTATATTAGAGTTACATTACGAGCATTGCGGCTTTGAACTGCAACATTAGTTGGGACAGAGGGACCCATTGTTTCTTTAGGCTAACTATATCAGCTTTAGTCTGGCTGGTAGCAGCTTTCTGCGGAGGAAAATGTGTTTGGGAGACGTGATTATGTTGCACTAATCAGGTGATTTAGTTCATATTTGCAGCGAACATAAAACACTGCTGTAGCTTCACTGACAACCCATTGAAAACTTTGCCCATCACTGTGTCAGTGGTAGCTGCTACCTACAGCACTTATCTACACACGGAGAGCCTCACTTTCCATAACAATAACCCCCGTCGGACTAACGTCACATACACACGCTGCCCACATCTGTCTTAAAGGGGAAGGGTCGGCCGGTAATGAGCATGTAAAAAGAGAACGGTGAAAGTTTACTTTTATATCAAGCAGCCAAAAAGGAGCGTCAACATCGCAATGTCCTGCAATGTGACTATTGCGCATGCGCACATCGTGATGCCGATGCTAAAACACAACATTGTTCAGCCCTAACCCACACTATGGGGACGTGTTTACATATCCAGTAATTTTCATCCAAATCAAGGCCACACTAGCCTAGCACCACATAAGAGAGGTTAATGCAAAAGGCCAGCAAGCTAGCGGACAAATATAGTAGTGGTGGTGTGCCTTTTCAGGAACTGATGACTGACTCAGGATGAACTACACACTGACCAAAGGAAAGTACCACTCTATTCTTCAGAGGCATGCCATCCCTTCAGACTTGAAATGCTATGGAAAACGATTCATTTTGCAGCACTACAATGGCCCTAAACATGTAGTGACACAGTGCCAGGTCTGTTTGAAGTCCAGGGAAGAGCAAAGAGTTCGGACAGGCATTACTTTCCCTTCACACTCACCAGACGTCAGCCTTACCCAACATCTTTGGGAATATTTGAAAAAGGCAAAAGGTGAAAGCTACTGTAACATCACAAGGCTCTGACTGAGATGTGCTGAGAAAGACTGCTTGAATAATATAAACTCACATATTCTTATAAAAAAAAAAAGTATAGAATTCATGACAGAAGCTGTGATCGAGGCATACAGTGGAGTCAAGCATTGAGATTATTGGACTTCTATGATACACTGAAAAAGGTACAAAGCTACTAAAAATCTATGTAACCTTATGAGAAATGTCTGCATAAAAAAAAAAAAAAAAATGTGTTTTCATCTTCACGAGATTTAAGGAATTCCAAAAAAAGAACTTTTCGGCTTTTATGGAAATGATCTCTTTACACATTAGTCTCGGATCGAAATTCAGGTCCCACTATACAGAAAGCTGAGTTTGTTCTAAACATGTTGATATAAACACATGGTTATATGGAAATGCTCTTAAAAAGAAAAATTCAAGAGGTTATGCGAAAATCGAAAAAAAAATATCCTTAGACTTCAGAGGGTTATCAGACAAAAACAACATACTTCACGAATTTGTCGAGAATTTGATGAAAAAGTAATTTCCAAGGAAAGCGGTTAAGAAAAAAACGTTAACTTTGACACTGCCGTGAATGAAGCGTCTCTGTATTAAAAGCCTGGCTTCCTCTGCTTTCTGCATGCATCTCTCTTTTTTTATCCGTGCAGAGCAAGATTAAAACAGAATCTAGAGTCATTTGTGAATCAACATTCAAGTCCATTCTCAGCCGTCCTCATAACGATACACCGCTCAACACCTTACTGTCTTGCTTTTAATGAGACACAGACACCAGTTTGGAGACTCTCAACATGGAAAATACCTGATGTGTGTTTTAACCTGCAGAGACAAATTAGACGTCTGCTACAAAGTCTGTATGTCGCAGGAAGACTCGCATTAAAAACAACCAGACAGTTAGATGATATGATTTCTATGCAGCTATCTTGGCTTGTTTGCTATCCACCGAGGCTTTTATACAACCAATATATTCACAAACTCACTTCCACACACATAAATGTAGAAGAGAATGACAATAGGTCATTGGGACTGATTCACCATGCTTCTCCCATGTGACATGCTTTTCAGCAGTGCATGGTACCATGTTCCCTGTAAATAACTCATGCATACGCACAACAGGACCACACATAAACCAGCCTATTCCACATGGCTTGTAAAAGGTTACTTTGCATCTCATTTGCATTTCATAATGTTACATATTTGGGGCGCATGTTTAAACACATGTCACTCTGCAGTGTTGACAAGTTGTACATTTTTCATATTTTAGTCATACTGCAGTCCCCTGTGGAATAACAGTTTAAAGTCGCTGAAGGTTCCAGTTCCTTAAATGTGAACATTTTCTTAATTGATGTCCAAGAATATGATTCCTGAGGCCCCCTTTTTTAAGCTACTGGATGACCCTAGACTTTGATCTAATATTGGTAGATCTTTAGGATTATCTTCAATTGGAAAGGTTCCAGATGCATTAGTTAGGGCTGTGGGATCAGCTCGCTGTCACTTAAAACTAAGAATGTAAATAGAAACTTGATGAGGTGGTACATACTGTGTTGTCTTGCATGTATGCAATTTACAATGATTTACATTATTCACTCACGTTTGCTTTGCGTTCTGGCTTACAATGTGTTAAAACTTGAATCTTTCCTGCATGCTTTTCCTGCTAGGATATTTCGTCTTATAAACTGATTGATTTGAGTGATGACACCGTTGTCAATGGTATTGATCAACATTAAAAATAGATGGTGATACTGTCAACTTCATGTAATTAAAATGAATACAGATAATGTTGATGACTTATTCTATGATCTACATTTCTGTTGGTATAAATAAGTATTGCATGTTTGTGTGCATTGCAAAAAAAAAAAGCCAGTGTGAAAAGAAATGACAAAATACAACAAAGTCAGCATGATGCTGCTCTCCCGCAGTCCTGAATTGGACCTGTAACAATATTCTTTAACACATTACCAAGAGAAAATGGCCTATTTTGTATCAAATTCGTGTCCATAGTATACCAGCATCTGCTACTATATCCAGCTAAAAGATGCAGCTTTCATAGGTAAATGGTAACAAGGTCTGTGCTGCATTTATTTCCCTTGAATTTAGAACAAATCCAATCATCTTCAATTTAAACACAGGTCGTAATACGGCACTCAGACACTGATTCAGCTTAAAAATTTTGCCAAACATGTACATTCTGGCAGATGCACACTCACACAGGCCCACAAATGTACACATTCACACAAACACAACCCGCTGGACCCAATCAGTCCTCGTCAGCCTTCATTCAGCGCTCCACAAAATAAATAGCAAGTCCTACAGACAGACAGACTTTCCCCATCACCACAGCAGAAAATTGTCTATGGATATGTTGTGCACAAACATCCTTGATACATGATTATTGAACAACAAACAGTAGACAAAGAGGTAGTGAAATTATTTGGTGAGCAACAGAGAGAGGGCTGGAGAGGGAAACCGAGAGATAGAGAAAGGGAGAAATGGAAAAGAAGAGATGATTATGAGGTTCTACTGGCAAATGGATATTGAGGGAATCATTCAGTAAATGACAGAAAGATAGCTTAATATTTACCAAATGTTTGTATAATAGATATACTAAATTATTCAACAAATGGTTTGGAGATGCAGAGCGACTGAGCAGACTGATAAAGACACAGAGAGAGAAAGATGACAAGACAGAGCTATTTACCAAATGGTCAATGTGAGACAAAAGATATTGTGGCTGCCTTGTCAAAATCAAGGGGGAAGGGAGAGAAGGGGAGGAAACAAGAGTACGAGAGAGGGGAGGAGACGGGGTGAGAGGAGACAATGATGCAAGCGCATCATGACGGCTGTCACTTATTGCAAATAACTATAGCCTTAATCACACCACACACCTTAAAGACCTTTGTCTTTTAAGTGTGTGGTGTGATTTTTTTGTGTATCATATTATTTGCTACCTATTATTTGCAGTGACATTATACTAGTATTTGATACACTGTAAGTAGGAAAACCTGAGAAATCGGCAAAGCATGTACAGGTATAATTTTAATCATAGGATCACTTAAACTGTGAGAGAATCTTAAAAATCCAGAAAATCACATTGTATGATTTTTAAATAATTTGCATTTTATTGCATGACATAAGTATTTGATACATCAGAAAAGCATAACATAATATTTGGTACACTAACCTTTGTTTGCAATTACAGATATACGTTTCCTCTAGTTCTTGACCAGGTCTGCACACACTGCAGCAGGGATTTTGGCCTACTCCTCCATACAGACCTTCAGATCCTTCAGGTTTCAGGGCTGTTGCTGGGCACTACGGACTTTCAGCACCCTCTAAAGATTTTCTATTGGGTTCAGTTCTGGAGACTGGCTAGGCCACTCCAGGACCTTGATATGCTTCTTATGGAGCCAATCCTTAAGGAGTCACTGCCTTAGTTTTGGGTTGTTCTCATGCTGGAAGACCCAGCCACAACCCATCTTCAATGCTCTTACTGAGGGAAGGAGGATGTTGGCCAAGATCTTACATTATCGAAACATGGCCCCATCCATCCATCCTCCCCTCAACACCGTGCAGTCGTCCTGTCCCCTTTGCAGAAAAGCATCCCCAAAGAAGGATGTTTCCACCTCCATGCTTCACGGTTGGGATGGTGTTCTTGGGGTTGTACTCATCCTTCTTCTTCCTCCAAACACGGCGAGTGGAGTTTAGACCAAAAAGTTCTATTTTTGTCTCATCAGACCACAGACCCAGTCCTCCTCTGGATCATCCAGATGGTCATTCGAAAACTTCAGACAGGCCTGGACATGCGCTGGCTTGAGCAGGGGGACCTTGCGTGCGCTGCAGAATTTTAATCCATGATGGCGTAGTGTGTTACTAACGGTTTTCTTTGAAACTATGGTCCCAGCTCTCTTCAGGTCATTGACCAGGTCCTGCCATGTAGTTCTGGGCTGATCCCTCACTTTCCTCATGATCATTGATGCCCCACGTGGTGAGATCTTGCATGGAGCCCCAGACCGAGGGAGATTGACCGTCATCTTAAACTTCTTCCATTTTTTAAATAATTGCACCAACAGTTGTTGCCTTCTCATCAAGCTGCTTGACTATTGTCCTGTAGCCCATCCCAGCC
>NC_045746.1:13135337-13136297 GCF_008692095.1 Etheostoma spectabile
CTACAATTTTATCCCTGATGTCCTTCCACAGCTCTTTGGTCTTGGCCATTGTGGAGAGAGACATCAACTGTCTTTGATGATGCTGCGCACCTTATGGAAGCATTGCTTGCCCTGAATGGTCTCAATGGAGGGGCAGTTTTCACCACCCTCTGCAGTGCTTTCCAGTCATGGGCAGAGCAGTTGCCATTCCAAACTGTGAAACGGCAGGTGAGGATGCTCTCAATGGTCCAGCGGTAGAAGTTCACCAGGATCTGAGGACACAGATGGACCTTCTTGAGTCTCCTCAGAAAGAAGAGACGCTGGTGAGCCTTAATAATCAGGGTAAAGGTGTTGTAGGCGATGCGAACACCCAGAAACTTCAAGCTGGTGAAACGCTCCACCTCCGTCCCGTTGATGAGGATGGGGGTGTGTGCCTGCATTAGATTTCCGGAAGTCCACAATGAGCTCTTCGGTTTTCTTGGTATTGAGAGCCAGGTTGTTGCCAGTGCACCACAAGGATAGGTGCTGGACCTAAACCCCTTTAGGCCGTTTCATCGTTGCTGCTGATGAGACCAATCACCGTAGTGTTGTCTGCAAACTTGACAATGGTGTTAGAGCCATGTACAGGTGTGCAGTCGTCGGTGAAGAGGGAGTAAAGGAGAGGGCATCCTCTGTGTTCCTGTTGTGACGGTAGGCAAATTTGAAGGGGTCCAGTGAAGGTGTTAAGCAGGAGATGTGCTAGAACCAGTCTCTCGAAGCGCTTCATAATGATGGGGATGAGTGGGAGAAGGACGGAAGTTGTTACGGCTTGTTGCAATGGAGTGTTTTAGCATCGGCACGATGGAGGTTGTTTTAAAGCAAGCGGGGACAGTTACCTGGGCTACATATTTAGATTAGATTATACTTTATTCAACCCACAACGGGGAAATTTTGTTATTACGGCAGCAGCATTTTCTTCAATAACAGCAAAAAACAAAAACA
>NC_045746.1:13136307-13136417 GCF_008692095.1 Etheostoma spectabile
TAAGCACACAAGAAATACAGGCAAACAATAGACAATGATTTTATGGCAGACTGAAAGTAAGCAAAATGGCGTCAAATATAGGTATTTTAAAGTGCGGTTGCCATGATACA
>NC_045746.1:13136427-13136748 GCF_008692095.1 Etheostoma spectabile
TTGCAGTGTAAGTGACGTTAAAATTAAATTGAATGAGTAATTAGAGTAATGAAGCAAGAGTCGGTAGCATAATATAAATTATATTAACATGTGAACATAAACATTGAAAAGTAAGTACTAATAAAATAGTAAATATTACTGAGATTAAAGATAAACAGAAAGTGTGTGGTGTAGATGGGAGAAAAACCGGAACAGAAACTACAACACTATCAGGTAGTGCAGGTGTTGTAGAGTCTGAGAGCGGCCGGGATGAATGACCTGCGGTACCTCTCCTTCCTACACCATGGGTGTATCAGTCTACTGCTGAAGGAGCTGCTCAGG
>NC_045746.1:13136758-13136847 GCF_008692095.1 Etheostoma spectabile
GTGTCATGTAGGGGGTGAGAGGTGTTTTCCATGATGGTTGTCAGCTTGGCTAACATCCTTCTCTCCCCTACTTTCTCCATGGGGTCCAG
>NC_045746.1:13136857-13136975 GCF_008692095.1 Etheostoma spectabile
ACAGTCCAGGACAGAGCTTGCTCTCCTGATCAGTCTATTGAGTCTGCTCCTGTCCTGGTCCGAGCTGCCCCCCCCTCCAGCCAACCACAGCATAAAGGATGGCAGAGGCCACCACAGA
>NC_045746.1:13136985-13138307 GCF_008692095.1 Etheostoma spectabile
GTCCTGAGGAGAGTCCTGCACACTCCAAAGGACCCAAGTCTCCTCAGCAGATGGAAGCGACTCTGGCCTTTCTTGTGTATAGCATGGGTGTTATCAGTCCAGTTCAGCGTATGGTTTGGGTGAACACCCAGGAATCTGTAGCTCTCCACTACCTCAATGTCCGATCCCTGGATGCTCACCGGTGAGAAAGGGGATGTTTTCCTCCTGAAGTCGACGATCATCTCCTTTGTCTTGCTGGTGTTAAGCTGAAGCTGGTTAAGCTCACACCAGCTGACAAAGTCCTTGATAACCGACCTGTATTCCGGATCGTTCCCCTCAGAAACACAACCAACAACGGCTGTGTCATCAGAGAACTTCTGAAAGTGGCAGTGGGTGGTGTTGTGCGTGAAGTCCAAGGTATAGAGGGTGAAAAGGAAGGGGGAGAGCACCGTACCCTGAGGGGCACTTGTTCTGCAGTGCACCACATCAGACACACAGTGATGGAGCCTCACATACTGTGGTCTGTTGGTAGGTAGTCCGTAGTCCATGCAGCCAGGTGTTGGTCCACTCCAGCACTCTCCATCTTCACTTTGAGCAGCGAAGGCTGGATGGTGTTAAAAGCACTGGAGAAGTCGAAAAAATGACTCTCACAGTGCTCCCGCTGTGCTCCAGGTGGAGCAGCGATCTGTGCAGCAGGTATATATATATATAATATATATATATATATATATAATAATATAAATAATATATATTATATATATATATATATATTTATATAGATATATATATATATATATATATATATAGATAGATAGATAATATAATATAGATAGATAGATATACATATTAAAATATAGACAGAGAGATAAAGAGATAAATAGATAATAAGATAGATATATACACACTCACCTAAAGGATTATTAGGAACACCTGTTCTATTTCTCATTAATGCAATTATCTAATCAACCAATCAATCACATGGCAGTTGCTTCAATGCATTTAGGGGTGTGGTCCTGGTCAAGAATCTCCTGAACTCCAAACTGAATCTCAGAATGGGAAAGAAAGATGATTAAAGCAATTTTGAGCGTGGCATGGTTGTTGGTGCCAGACGGGCCAGTCTAAGTATTTCACAATCTGCTCAGTTACTGGTATTTTCACGCACAACCATTTTTAGGGCTTACAAAGAATGGTGTGAAAAGGAAAAAACCTCCAGTATGTGGCAGTCCTGTGGACTTTGACTGAAATAACCGTTACAACCGAGGTATGCAGCAAAACATTTGTGAAGCCACAACATGCACAACCTTGAGGCGGATGGGCTACAACCGCAGAAGACCCCACCGGGT
>NC_045746.1:13138320-13138675 GCF_008692095.1 Etheostoma spectabile
ACTAAAAATAGGAAAAAGAGGCTACAATTTGCAAGAGCTCACCAAAATTGGACAGTTGGAAAAGACTGGAAAAATGTTGCCTGGTCTGATTTCTGTTGAGACATTCAGATGGTAGAGTCAGAATTTGGCGTAAACAGAATGAGAACATGGAGGGTATCCATAAGGCTTTGTTACACTGTGAGGCTGGTGATGGGGGTGTAATGTGTGGGGATGTTTTCTTGGCACACTTTAGGCCCCTTAGTGCCAATTGGGCATTGTTTAAATGGCCTACCTGAGCATTGTTTCTGACCATGTCCATTGCTTTATGGCCACCAAGTACCCATCCTCTGATGGCTACTTTCAGCAGGATAATGCA
>NC_045746.1:13138685-13138792 GCF_008692095.1 Etheostoma spectabile
AAGCTCGAATCATTTCAAATTGGTTTCTTGAACATGACATTGAGTTTACTGTACTAAAATGGCCCCCACAGTCAACAGATCTCAACCCAATAGAGCATCTTTGGGAT
>NC_045746.1:13138817-13156886 GCF_008692095.1 Etheostoma spectabile
CCACAGCATATCTTAGACAATTTTCCCACCATGTAATATGCTCATAGTTCTGATTACGCGCAGATCTTCTACCATCGATAGTATCACTCGTCAATTTTGTTGATGTTATTGGGTGGATCATGTTGAAGGTGCGGACTGCGTACCTGCATGTTTTCTAGTTTGCCTGTGATCAATAGGGGCTGATCATCTACTGACTAGACTCAGACACCTCTTCCCTCCTTTTTTCCCGCTAAGTTGTTATTGTTTTCTGGGCACTCTTCATACTCTTTCTTTCTCCAAATTTACCAACCTGTGGTGCTTGTTGAGTGTGCAACACAGCCTCCCTCTTTCTTCCTTCAACAAGCTTCTTGAAAAGGTCGGGTAGCGTGGTGTGTGCACATATCCAAAAACCTGATATTACAAGTCTTCAGTCTATGTTTTCCACCACCATTTTTTCCAGAATTAGTGATATCAAATAAAAAGGCCTTATGAAACACGTAGAAATCTGAGTGTAATTCCATGTGTATCGACCAAAAAGAATACCTCTCTCAGTTGGATTTTCTCTTGCAATATAAGCTTATCGCTAAACGCTATGAAACAACGTGAACAAATTAATGTATTTAACTTTGAGGTCCTTTTATGGTCCCTGCAACCTGTCACAAAACAAACACGTTTTAGTTAATTTCCGCGCAAGTACACATGGCGGAATATCAACAAAGACACGTAAGTGGAGGACGAGGAACAAGAAACTTTCTGAATTGAATTATCAGGAAATCCCATAAGGAAAATTGCCAACACAAGGTTAGGACACGCGTGGGACGTACTCCGGAGTAAATGGAAGGTGCTCAACAGTGAGACAAAACGTAGTTGTCTGCGCGGTGCCGGGAAAAACTAAGGCAAGTCCGAACATCATCATAGCGATGTGTTTCATGCGTTGTCGTGTTCTTATTATAGCTTATAATGGTCGCCCATAACTGGCCATAGCACTACACCTTGTGTCATATTGTATCATTTGTTGGTAGACGGCACTATCCATTGTCCTAGAAAAACTATTGTGTCGCAAAGTTTGCTGAATGTGTGCGTTCAGTGGGAAAATTAATGGACACCTTAAAATGTCTAAAATCCATTTGATATTCAATTTGATTGCAAACAGCATGTGACGTCATTAAGCACAGTTTTTATTCGCTTTAAAGCAGTTGGATGGAGAGACACTTCATCAGCTTATTTGCATGAGTGTTTTTACCAACGTAAGATAATGCGAATGCCACGTGGAGGTAAACTTAGCTAGTTATGTTTTAAAGTAGCTGTTGTTTTTCTTCTATTGGTCTGCTGCCTTGCAACTGTTGACTGGTTGTTTGGTACAACAACGCACAGAGCTGACATTAGCCGTAAAACAGGCAAGAGGCCATAAACTGCAGTAAAACCCAAATTGAGACGATATTCCGAATACGGTGTATACAGTCCAATGAATGCCTGTAAAACCTAAATAATACCGGAATATCCCAGGTCTCAATCAAAAAAAATTCTATACTTGGAAAAAGGCCTTATTAGAATATCCGACCAGAATATGGGTTTAAGGGACCTGTGTCAAATTTCAGAAATGTCATATTCGGAATAATGTGGAATAGTGTGTGCATGTAAACGTACTCACTGTGTGCGACAACGCTGAAATACAGCAACACTTTGAGCTGAAGAAGCCCCGGTTTGATGATTTAATGCCAGTACTTCTTGCCATGTAGCAAACAGTGCTTACCCCCTCAGTCACCATGTGGATTTTATTTTTTTCACATCTGTTGGAGTGGACCAATGATAACATGTAGCAGTATGCTTATATGAATTTCAGTACAGTACCCCAATGCTCACTGAAAAAACAGAGGCTTTATTCCCTACTTAACTTTAAACTGTTCCATAAGCGGAGTATATCATCTTTTAGACTAATGTTTGCATTTTACTCTGTAATTGGTTCACCCGACTGAATTACACAGGAGATGGTAAATGCCTGGTACTAAATGGTCTGTATGGCTCAGAGACAGTTTTTTTTTTTAATCATACACATACATTCTGGTCCTTTTTTTTACTATACAGTCCCAGTTGTCTGTCTTTAGCACTTAATGTGTCATTACTATTCCAACCTCACACTAGAAAATGGATGATGTCAGAATACTTTCATGTAGAGATGTTCATCCTACTCTGCAGCAAAATAATACACACTTCAACAAATGGCATTCACCTCTCTCTAAGAACCTTCTACTTTCCACATTTCGCCATTCTCCCCGTCTTAAAAATATTTTAAATGACTCAAATGCAATTAGGAACTTGCTCTTAATATGTTAGATACAGAATGTGAATGACTGATGTAGTTAAAAGGGAAGGGTTTGCCGGCTGTGGCACAGCAGACACACTTACCACAATGAACACATCTTCATCCATGTCTCCTCAAAAGCTTCCTCACATTTGTTTCGCTGCATTTCCACTATTCTCTCTATCATCGCCTTTTTCCTCCTCTTATACCTTGGTTTCTCTCATTTACAGTAAATAACGTTTTTTGTACGTGACATTAACTCTCCCTTCCCATCCTTTGCTCCAACACATGGAACCTCAAATTTGACTACAAAACGTGAAAGGCTGACATATGACACCTTGCACCCCATGCTACCTTATTACAGGCCTTCTCGTCTCTCTTTTACCCAAACTCTGCACAGCAACTTACAATTAACATCTACCAGACGTGTATGTAATGTCATCTCTTCTCATCACATCTTTAAATGAGCTTTCCCCACTCTTCCCTCTGCTTTCTCACTAACTCATAGACGGTTCCAAATCTCTATTTTCTCTCTTCCCTCATATGACCAGTCTAATCTGCTCGTTGGAGCAGGTGTTGAAATCCGTGTTTGCTTTAATATTGTAATCCCATCCATCCACTCTCTTTGAAACCTGTGAAGCTACCTCATTCTTGTGTCTCTCTTGCTCCCTTTTCCTCATATTAAATCTCTTCCGTTTTCCAGCATTACATCACTACAGTCTTTACCAATTATTGAACAACCAGATAGATTACAATGGCTTAGGCAGGTTTGAGATTATGTCTGCAGGTAACAAAGTAGCTAAAATGAAGAACTATTGTGCATGTAAAGCAATGCTACCATCAGTAAGTGTGTCTAGGAAGGAAATGACTATTAAAGTGATGTACAGTTTAGTGATATTAAAGTTAAGGATCTTAATTTCTTCCACCACCACAGATGGTTGGTAATGACCTTTAAAGTCTGCAAAATAAACTGTACTGCAACAATGGTCTTACTTGCTACTTATTTCTACAAATTATGTAAAATGTAAAAGTATCTGTACAATCACATATTAATAAAAACATTTTGATGGTAATTAATATCCAAATAACGTGTGGTTGTATAGGTCACAATCTTAGAAACATCTCTGCCACTCTGTCATTTCCTTTGGGTCGACTCCCTGTCCTTATTTGCTTAGGGGTGTCACCAGTAAAATGCCTGGATTCTTCTCTGGAGTATTAGTGACATCATCTATCCTAAAAAGGACACCTCTTTCCTGAATTTCCCACCCTTTTCCTGTTTGTTGTTCTCTCCTCCTCCGTGTCTGTACTCTTCTCCTCTGCTCCTCTCCAACTCATCTGGCGTTGCTGTCCCGGCATCCTTCTCATCACACCTCTCCCTTCTTATATGCTCTATTCCTGGTTTTCCTCCTCTTCAGGGATTTTTTTCCACACTTGTTCTTTCTGGTCATCTTCCTTCTTGCCTTATGTTCCAGTGTTTTCTCTACCTCTCACTTTCTCTCGGCTCTACCAGCACATGCTTATCTCGCCTCCCTGACTTCTCACTTTCTTTCCTAGTCTCTGCTCTATGCCTTCCGCTCCCCCCCCCCCCCACACCCCTTCTCTTGAAATCCACTCATATTTGCTTCCTCTCTGCTTCCTTCTACTTATTTCAACCCTGCTGCTAGATCCCTCTCCTGTCTCAAAGTATTAGAGCCATGTTCCCACATCAATAACATTGCAAATTCTTTTTGTGTCCCTGTAGCCTGGATTCAGCCACATGAATCATTTGTCTTCGTACTGCTCCTGCTTCTTAACCATGATTTTTCTTATTCATGTTACTGGCATAGCTCTCAATTTTCGACTACTCTCTTCTAATTATTTCCTCGAAGAGATTTCAGCAATGTCATCTCTTTTGTAGAGAGAGAGAGTGCAGGTCCAAAACTTCCTCATCTGAACGGGTTTCCAAAAGAAAAGGGTATCTATGCATTTAATGAGCGTCTGAGTCACAGCTCAATTATGATATCGAAAAGAGTTCATCAGAACACTGGCAATAATAATATTCTCGCAATGTGCAGATCATATGCCATCCAATCTTCTGTGGAATTTAATAGAACTGTAAATTGAAATATTGATTATGAAGAGTATGAAGAGAGGGTATGCTTCAATCACTATACTATAGCCACACACACACATACACACAACACCACACCACACAGTAAATCTAGCTACCCACATACAGTTTTGTGCTAGCACTCACACGTGCAAAGACTACATGTGCTTTGGACCGGGGGTGAACTGAAGCTGATGTAGTCATCTGTCTATTAACACATTTCTATAGGAGAATGACGCAGTGATTAATGAAAAGGGGAAAGACGGACAGTTTGCGAAAAATGGAGGATGGGAGGCATGAAGAGAAAACCATAGACAAAGAATGTGAAAAAGAAAAAACTGGGAGAACGAGACAAGATAATCAGAGAGGAGTTGGAGAGAAGAAAGAGATGCAATCATGATGAGATAAGGTAAGAAGAAAAAAGATGATCATCCACCACTTTCCTACAGAGTTAGATGCTGATTGGTTGAACGACCTCTGGGCCACTCTCTCGGCGTTATTGCAACAGGATGACTACTGATGAGAAAAATAGATTCCAATGAGGGCCAAAGCGTTTGAGACAAGCAGATAGTGTTGCTGCAACCTTATGGCTGACTCCAGGGGGTCATTTTTTTCAAACTGCAGGTCAGGGCCCAAAATGGGTTGGACTCTGTTACCTTCAGATGACAGAGGTGGTAATATTCTTTAATGAGCCTGGTCCCAGGTGACAGAATATATGTACTCATTTTGGGCTCCCACGTGACAGGAGGACTAGTATGTTGTAATGAGCCTGGCTCCCAGGGTAAGACAACTAATTTGCTCAGTTTCAGTCCCCAAATGACATGAGTGCTAATATGTTTTAATGAGCGTGGAGACAACATTAACACATTAGAATTTCAACTTAAGAGGAATTGTGGTATCAGCTAATGAGCCTATAGGTCCCGAGGTGACAGACTGCTCAGTTTGGTCCCCTCATGTTTTGTTTAACAAGTCTGGCTCCCAGGTTTTATGCTCTTACATTCGGAGTGTTTCACTGCTTTAATAAAGAGTGATTTGTGAATAATGAAAGAAAACAGACTCAGAATAAATTTCTAAATTAAAGTAGCACAAAACGAGGAAATACAAAATTCATGGCCTTTGTGCTCACCAGTCATTCCTCCGAAAATTGTTCATGTCAGAGTGAAGTGTTACAGAAAAGAAACATAAGAGCTTGTGTAAGATAAGTTTTCTTCTTTTAGAAGAATAAGTAATGTGATGTATGAATGGATGCGAGAGGGATGTAAGGTAAACTGGGAGCTCTGCTCTGCTTTTCTTACAGAACTGATAGGGTAATTTCAACAGTAAAAAAAGTGCAGAGAGTGCACATTAGATATAGTTTTAATTTATTAAGGAGGACTATCAATCTTTTTACACAAAGGATTGCTAAGACATTGTTCGGCCATTGTTGTGTTTATACACAGTTGCTATCTATGCATTACCCATTTGTTGCATGTGATACAAATTTGTCATGGTCCTAACCTGCACATATCAATGCTTCTATATCAACAACATCTAGATAAGAGCTAGAAAGTCAGTATTTATATTCACACAACCTGTATTTGTGGCACAAATTCAGTAAGTTATTTTTGCCTAAAAATCATTACTTAAATGTTATTAGGGGATTTGAATGGAAAGCAGTTTGCTGAAATATAAAAGAAATAGTTGATGAAATCTATTTTCAAATAATCTATTCTATCTCAAAAAACTAAATTTTCATCAACTAAATGAGTCCAAAATCATTCGTTCTCAATTGACAATCTCGTTGACACTTATTTTATAATCAATTCAGCAAAACTGATACGAAAAAAGAGAGGGTGAGGACTTATAACATGTAATAGGACATTTTTCATGGGGCATGTTAACAGAGTGCAACTCCATTTAAGTCCAGTAAGATGACTAAACACAGCCTAAAGGCAAACGGCAGGTCTGCCAATCAGCACTGCACTAATTCAGGCAACAACAAAAAAAAACAGTTTATAGTGAAGGTTTGTTTGGACTCATTAGCCCTGTATTATCATTTACATTATCTTTATCATCTATGCATGTAGCAAAATAATTTACATAATTCTCAACAAATTTCCTCTTACATTTCTTGTTTTCCATGCATATCCTTTGATGTGAGCATTTTCGCCAACTGCTTGTTTCCATTCCCTGATTTGAATTGAGTTCAAGTAGGGCCACACACAGTTACCACAGTGACACACAACACACACTGAATAAATGATAGCAATGCAAACGTCAGATGCTGTGGAGACTTTCTTCAGATCACCGACTCTAAGATGGGAGAAAGAGTGGCAATAGCATGATACAGGTTTATATATATATTATATAATATTATATATATATCATTCAATGCAATTTCTTTATTTTCATCACTATTTACATTGTGGATTATCACTGAAGGCATCAGAACTATGAATGAACACATGTGGAATAGACTTAACAAAAAATAGTGGTGAAATAACTGAAAACATGTCTTATTTCTAGTTTCTTCAAAGTAGCCGCCCTTTGCTCTGATGGGCGTGTGTGGTCTTTAACATATGGGAGAAGTCGCTTTCGTTGGTTTTGAACGAGCTAGTTAGCATATTGGATGAAGAGATCATCTGAAAGGAGTTGTTTGTGTTACCTCAAAAGCAGTGGTGAGACATTTCATTTCTCTGTCAGTTCTGTGGAGAGAACGTCTGATACACAGAGGAAATTACAATCTTCTGCACAAATACAGTGTTTCCAATCTAAGTCTAAAGTGATACAACTGTTTTCATTGGAGTTTACTTAAGTTACAAATACAATTTATAATTTTCTAACATTTTTTTAAACAAACTTATAGCAGGACGTAATTATTCTAGACCACCAATGTTTGAAAATGCAACTGATTTGAACCATTCTTGTGTGAAGTTCAATGCTTAACAAAACACAATGCAAGTTAGCGCTGTGACTAACGTTACTCTTCTTAGGTGATTTTAGAGAGGGAAATTAGGTAGAAATGCTGGTTGATTATCATGACACCATTATAGTAATAATAATCAATCCAGGCTAATGTGAATGACGATGACTGCATGTTGCTTCCTTACATTTCAGGTTGTGGTCGACTAGCGGGGCCCAGTTGTTAGTTGGATAAATTGATCAGATCTGCATATCACGCGTAATAGCAACAAACCAAGAACAATTAAATCAGTGTAAATGACGTTAGATCAGACACAGACTTCTGTAGTATATAGAGTTACATTACGAGCATTGCGGCTTTGAACTGCAACATTAGTTGGGGAGAGGGACCATTGTTCTTTAGGCTAACTATATCAGCTTTAGTCTGGCTGGTAGCAGCTTTCTGCGGAGGAAAATGTGTTTGGGAGACGTGATTGTTGCACTAATCAGGTGATTTAGTTCATATTTGCAGCGAACTAAAACACTGCTGTAGCTTCACTGACAACCCATTGAACAACTGCCCATCACTGTGTCAGTGGTAGCTGCTACCTACAGCACTTATCTACACACGGAGAGCCTCACTTTCCATAACAATAACCCCCGTCGGACTAACGTCACATACACACGCTGCCCACATCTGTCTAAGGGGAAGGGTCGGCCGGTAATGAGCATGTAAAAAGAGAACGGTGAAAGTTTATTTTATATCAAGCAGCCAAAAAGGAGCGTCAACATCGCAATGTCGCAATGTGACTATTGCGCATGCGCACATCGTGATGCCGATGCCTAAAACACAACATTGTTCAGCCCTAACCCACACTATGGGGACGTGTTTACTATCCAGTAATTTTCATCCAAATCAAGGCCACACTAGCTAGCACCACATAAGAGAGGTTAATGCAAAAGGCCAGCAAGCTAGCGGACAATATAGTAGTGGTGGTGTGCCTTTTCAGGAACTGATGACTGACTCAGGATGAACTCACTGACCAAAGGAAAGTAACACTCTATTCTTCAGAGGATGCCATCCCTTCAGACTTGAAATGCTATGGAAAACGATTCATTTTGCAGCACTACATGGGCCTAAACATGTAGTGACACAGTGCCAGGTCTGTTGAAGTCCAGGGAAGAGCAAAGAGTTCGGACAGGCATTACTTTCCCTTCACACTCACCAGACGTCAGCCTTACCCAACATCTTGGAATATTTGAAAGGCAAAAGTGAAAGCTACTGTAACATCACAAGGCTGCTGACTGAGATGTGCTGAGAAAGACTGCTTGAATATATAAACTACCTATTCTTATAAAAAAAAAAAGTATAGAATTCATGACAGAAGCTGTGATCGAGGCATACAAGTGGAGTCAAGCATTGAGATTATGGATCTAGATACACTGAAAAAGGTACAAAAGCTACTAAAATCTATGTAACCTTTGAGAAATGTCTGCATAAAAAAAAAAAAAAAATGTGTTTTCATCTTCCCGAGATTAGGAATTCCAAAAAAAGAACTTTTCGGCTTTTATGGAAATGATCTCTTTACACATTAGTCTCGGATCGAAATTCAGGTCCCACTATCAGAAAGCTGAGTTTGTTCTAAACAGTTGATATAAACACATGGTTATTGGAAATGCTCTTAAAAAGAAAATCAAGAGGTTATGCGAAAATCGAAAAAAAAATATCCTTAGACTCAGAGGGTTATCAGACAAAAACAACATACTTCACGAATTTGTCGAGAATTTGATGAAAAGTAATTTCCCAGGAAAGCGGTTAAGAAAAAAACGTTAACTTTGACACTGCCGTGAATGAAGCGTCTCTGTATTAAAAGCCTGGCTCCTCTGCTTTGCATGCATCTCTCTTTTTTTATCCGTGCAGAGCAAGATTAAAACAGAATCTAGAGTCATTTGTGAATCAACATTCAAGTCCATTCTCAGCCGTCCTCATAACGATTCAACGTCAACATACTGTCTTGCTTTTAATGAGACACAGACACCAGTTTGGAGACTCTCAACATGGAAAATACTGATGTGTGTTTAACCGCAGAGACAAATTAGACGTCTGCTACAAAGTCTGTATGTCGCAGGAAGACTGCATTAAAAACAACCAGCAGTTAGATGTGATTCTATGCAGCTATCTTGGCTTGTTTGCTATCCACCGAGGCTTTTATACAACCAATATATTCACAAACTCACTTCACACACATAAATGTAGAAGAGAATGACAATAGGTCATTGGGACTGATTCACCATGCTCTCCCATGTGACATGCTTTCAGCAGTGCATGGTACCATGTTCCCTGTAAATAACTCATGCATACGCACAACAGGACACACATAAACCAGCCTATTCCACATGGCTTGTAAAAGGTTACTTGCATCTCATTTGCATTTCATAATGTTACATATTTGGGGCGCATGTTTAAACACATGTCACTCTGCAGTGTTGACAAGTTGGACATTTTTCATATTTTAGTCATACTGCAGTCCCCTGTGGAATAACAGTTTAAAGTCGCTGAAGGTTCCAGTTCCTTAAGTGAACATTTTCTTAATTGATGTCCAGAATATGATTCCTGAGGCCCCCTTTTTAAGCTACTGGATGACCCTAGACTTTGATCTAATATTGGTAGATCTTTAGGATATCTTCAATTGGAAAGGTTCCGATGCATTAGTTAGGGCGTTGGGATCAGCTCGCTGTCATTAAAACTAAGAATGTAAATAGAAACTTGATGGTGGGACATACTGTGTTGTCTTGCATGTATGCAATTTACAATGATTACATATTCACTCACGTTTGCTTTGCGTTCTGGCTTACAATGTGTTAAAACTTGAATCTTTCCTGCATGCTTTTCCTGCTAGGATATTTCGTCTTATAAACTGATTGATTTGAGTGATGACACCGTTGTCAATGGTATTGATCAACATTAAAAATAGATGGTGATACTGTCAACTTCATGTAATTAAAGAATACAGATAATGTGATGACTTATTCTATGATCTACATTTCTGTTGGTATAAATAAGTATTGCTGTTGTGCATTGCTTCAAAAAAAAGCCAGTGTGAAAAGAAATGACAAATAAACAAAGTCAGCATGATGCTGCTCTCCCGCAGTCCTGAATTGGACCTGTAACAATATTCTTTAAACACATTACCAAGAGAAAATGGCATTTTGTATCAAATTCGTGTCCATAAGTATACCAGCATCTGTACTATATCCAGCTAAAAGATGCAGCTTCATAGGTAAATGGTAACAAGGTCTGTGCTGCATTTATTCCCTTGAATTTAGAACAAATCCAATCATCTTCAATTTAAACACAGGTCGTAATACGGCACTCAGACACTGATTCAGCTTAAAAATTTGCCAAAAAAATGTACATTCTGGCAGATGCACACTCACACAGGCCACAAATGTACACATTCACACAAACACAACCCGCTGGACCCACAGTCCTCGTCAGCCTTCAGTCAGCTCCACAAAATAAATAGCAAGTCCTACAGACAGACAGACTTTCCCCATCACCACAGCAAGAAAATTGTCTATGGATATGTTGTGCACAACATCCTTGATACATGATTATTGAACAACAAACAGTAGACAAAGAGGTAGTGAAATATTTGGTGAGCAACAGAGAGAGGGCTGGAGAGGGAAACCGAGAGATAGAGAAAGGGAGAAATGGAAAAGAGAGATGATTATGAGGTTCTACTGGCAAATGGATATTGAGGGAATCATTCAGTAAATGACAGAAAGATAGCTTAATATTTACCAAATGTTTGTGATAATAGATATACTAAATTATTCAACAAATGGTTTGGAGATGCAGAGCGACCTGAGCAGACTGATAAAGACACAGAGGAGAGAAGATGACAAGACAGAGCATTTACCAATGGTCAATGTGAGACAAAAGATATTGTGGCGCCTTGTCAAAATCAAGGGGGAAGGGAGAGAAGGGGAGGAAACAAGAGTACGAGAGAGGGAGGAGAGGGGTGAGAGGAGACAATGATGCAAGCGCATCATGACGGCTGTCACTTATTGCAAATAACTATAGCCTTAATCACACCACACACCTTAAAGACCTTTGTCTTTAAGTGTGTGGTGTGATTTTGTGTATATATTATTTGCTACCATTATTTGCAGTGACATTATACTAGTATTTGATACACTGTAAGTAGGAAAACCTGAGAAATCGGCAAAGCATGTACAGGTATAATTTTAATCATAGGATCACTTAAACTGTGAGAGAATCTTAAAAATCCAGAAAATCACATTGTATGATTTTTAAATAATTTGCAATTTATTGCATGACATAGTATGATACATCAGAAAAGCATAACATAATATTGGTACACTAACCTTGTTTGCAATTACAGATAACGTTCCTCTAGTTTTGACCAGGTCTGCACACACTGCAGCGGGATTTTGGCCTACTCCTCCATACAGACCTTCAGATCCTTCAGGTTTCAGGGCTGTTGGGGCACTACGGACTTTCAGCACCCTCTAAAGATTTTCTATTGGGTTCAGTTCTGGAGACTGGTAGGCCACTCCAGGACCTTGATATGCTTCTATGGAGCCAATCCTTAAGGAGTCACTGCCTTAGTTTTGGGTTGTTCTCATGCTGGAAGACACCAGCCACAACCATCTTCAATGCTTTACTGAGGGAAGGAGGATGTTGGCCAAGATCTTACATTATCGAAACATGGCCCCATCCATCATCTCCCCTCAACAACGTGCAGTCGTCCTGTCCCCTTTGCAGAAAAGCATCCCCAAAGAAGGATGTTTCCACCTCCATGGTTCACGGTTGGGATGGTGTTCTTGGGGTTGTACTCATCCTTCTCTTCCCAAACACGGCGAGTGGAGTTTAGACCAAAAAGTTCTTTTTGTCTCATCAGACCACAGACCCAGTCCTCCTCTGGATCATCCAGATGGTCATTCGAAAACTTAGACAGGCCTGGACATGCGCTGGCTTGAGCAGGGGGACTTGCGTGCGCTGCAGAAATTTAATCCATGATGGGTAGTGTGTTACTAACGGTTTTCTTTGAAACTATGGTCCCAGCTCTCTTCAGGTCATTGACCAGGTCTGCCATGTAGTTCTGGGCTGATCCCTCACTTTCCTCATGATCATTGATGCGCCCACGTGGTGAGATCTTGCATGGAGCCCCAGACCGAGGGAGATTGACCGTCATCTTAAACTTCTTCCATTTTTTAAATAATTGCACCAACAGTTGTTGCCTTCTCATCAAGCTGCTTGACTATTGTCCTGTAGCCCATCCCAGCCTTGTGCAGGTCTACAATTTTATCCCTGATGTCCTTCCACAGCTCTTTGGTCTTGGCCATTGTGGTGGAGAGAGACATCAACTGTCTTTGATGATGCTGCGCACCTTATGGAAGCATTGCTTGCCCTGAATGGTCTCAATGGAGGGGCAGTTTCACCACCTCTGCAGTGCTTTCCAGTCATGGGCAGAGCAGTTGCCATTCCAAACTGTGAAACGGCAGGTGGGATGCTCTCAATGGTCCAGCGGTAGAAGTTCACCAGGATCTGAGGACACAGATGGACCTTCTTGAGTCTCCTCAGAAAGAAGAGACGCTGGTGAGCCTTAAAATCAGGGTAAAGGGTTGTAGGCGATGCGAAACACCAGAAACTTAAGCTGGTGAAACGCTCCACTCGTCCCGTTGATGAGGAGGGGGTGTGTGCCTGCATTAGATTTCGGAAGTCCACAATGAGCTCTTCGGTTTTCTTGGTATTGAGAGCCAGGTTGTTGCCAGTGCACCACAAGGATAGGTGCTGGACCTAACCCCTTTAGGCCGTTTCATCGTTGCTGCTGATGAGACCAATCACCGTAGTGTTGTCTGCAAACTTGACAATGGTGTTAGAGCCATGTACAGGGGTGCAGTCGTCGGTGAGAGAGGGAGTAAAGGAGAGGGCATCCTCTGTGTTCTGTTGTGACGGTAGGCAAATTTGAAGGGGTCCAGTGAAGGTGTTAAGCAGGAGAGTGCTAGAACCAGTCTCTCGAAGCGCTTCATAATGATGGGGATGAGTGGGGAAGGACGGAAGTTGTTACGGCTTGTTGCAATGGAGTGTTTTAGATCGGCACGATGGAGGTTGTTTTAAAGCAAGCGGGGACAGTTACCGGGCTACATATTTAGATTAGATATACTTTATTCAACCCACAACGGGGAAATTTGTTATTACGGCAGCAGCATTTCTTCAATAACAGCAAAAAAACAAAAACACACAAACAAGTAAGCACACAAGAAATACAGGCAAACAATAGACAATGATTTTATGGCAGACTGAAAGTAAGCAAAATGGCGCAATATAGGTATTTTAAAGTGCGGTTGCCATGATACAAGAAACAGTATTGCAGTGTAAGTGACGTTAAATTAAATTGAATGAGTAATTAGAGTAATGAAGCAAGAGTCGGTAGCATAATATAATTATATTAACATGTGAACATAAACATTGAAAAGTAAGTACTAATAAAATAGTAAATATTACTGAGATTAAGATAAACAGAAAGGGTGTGGTGTAGATGGGGAAAAACCGGAACAGAAACTACAACACTATCAGGTAGTGCAGGTGTTGTAGAGTCTGAGAGCGGCCGGGATGAATGACCTGCGGTACCTCTCCTTCCTACACCATGGGTGTATCAGTCTACTGCTGAAGGAGCTGCTCAGGGACCCCACAGTGTCATGTAGGGGGTGAGAGGTGTTTCCATGATGGTTGTCGTTGGCTAACATCCTTCTCCCCTACTTTCTCATGGGGTCCAGAGGACAGTCCAGGACAGAGCTGCTCTCCTGATCAGTCTATTGAGTTCTGCTCCTGTCCTGGTCCGAGCTGCCCCCCCTCCAGCCAACCACAGCATAAAGGATGGCAGAGGCCACCACAGAGTCATAGAAAGTCCTGAGGAGAGTCCTGCACACTCAAAGGACCCAAGTCTCTCAGCAGTGGAAGGACTCTGGCCTTTTTGGTGTATAGCATGGGTGTTATCAGTCCAGTTCAGCGTATGGTTTGTGTGAACACCCAGGAATCTGTAGCTTCCACTACCTCAATGTCCGATCCCTGGATGCTCACGGTGAGAAAGGGGATGTTTTCCTCCTGAAGTCGACGATCATCCTTTGTCTTGCTGGTTAAGCTGAAGCTGGTTAAGCTCACACGCTGGACAAAGTCCTTGATAACCGACCTGTATTCCGGATCGTTCCTCAGAAACACAACCAACAACGGCTGTGTCATCAGAGAACTCTGAAAGTGGCAGTGGGGTGTGTTGGCGTGAAGTCCAAGGTATAGAGGGGGAAAAGGAAGGGGGAGAGCACCGTACCCTGAGGGGCACTTGTTCTGCAGTGCACCACATCAGACACACAGTGATGGAGCCTCACATACTGTGGTCTGTTGGTGAGGTAGTCCGTTAGTCCATGCAGCCAGGTGTTGGTCCACTCCAGCACTCTCCATCTTCACTTTGAGCAGCGAAGGCTGGATGGTGTTAAAAGCACTGGAGAAGTCGAAAAACATGACTCTCACAGTGCTCCGCTGTGCTCCAGGTGGAGCAGCGATCTGTGCAGCAGGTATATATATATATATATATATATATATTATATATATATATATATATATAATATAATATATATATATATATATATATATATAATATATATATATATATATATATATATAGATATTATATATATATATATATAAGATAGATAGATATATATATAGATAGATAGATATACATATAAAATATAGACAGAGAGTAAATAGATAGATAAGAAATATAAGATAGATATATACACCACTCACCTAAAGGATTATTAGGAACACCTGTTCTATTTCTCATTAATGCAATTATCTAACAACCAATCACATGGCAGTGTGCTTCAATGCATTTAGGGGTGTGGTCCTGGTCAAGAATCTCCTGAACTCCAAACTGAATCTCAGAATGGGAAAGAAAGATGATTAAAGCAATTTTGAGCGTGGCATGGTTGTTGGTGCCAGACGGGCCAGTTAAGTATTTCACAATCTGCTCAGTTACGGTATTTTCACGACAACCATTTTTAGGGCTTACAAAGAATGGTGTGAAAGGAAAAAAACCTCCAGTATGTGGCAGTCCTGTGGACTTTGACTGAAATAACCGTTACAAACCGAGGTATGCAGCAAAACATTTGTGAAGCCACAACATGCACAACCTGAGGCGGATGGGCTACAACCGCAGACCCCACCGGTACGACTCATCTCCACTAAAAATAGGAAAAAGAGGCTACAATTTGCAAGAGCTCACCAAAATTGGACAGTTGGAAAAGACTGGAAAAATGTTGCCTGGTCTGATTTCTGTTGAGACATTCAGATGGTAGAGTCAGAATTTGGCGTAAACAGAATGAGAACATGGATCCATCATGCCTTGTTACCACTGTGCAGGCTGGTGATGGTGGTGTAATGGTGTGGGGGATGTTTTCTTGGCACACTTTAGGCCCCTTAGTGCCAATTGGGCATTGTTTAAATGGCCTACCTGAGCATTGTTTCTGACCATGTCCATTGCTTTATGGCCACCAAGTACCCATCCTCTGATGGCTACTTTCAGCAGGATAATGCACCATGTCACAAAGCTCGAATCATTTCAAATTGGTTTCTTGAACATGACATTGAGTTTACTGTACTAAAATGGCCCCCACAGTCAACAGATCTCAACCCAATAGAGCATCTTTGGGATGTGGTGGAACGGGAGCTTCGTGCCCTGGATGTGCATCCCACAAATCTCCATCAACTGCAAGATGCTATTCTATCAATATGGGCCAACAATTCTAAAGAATGCTTTCAGCACATTGTGGAATCAATGCCACGTAGAATTAAGGCAGTTATGAAGGTGAAAGGGGGTCAAACACAGTATTAGTATGGTGTTCCTAATAATCTTTTAGGTGAGTGTTTATCAGTCCAAACCTCAGTCAGCTGCACAGCACAGGCCCGGAGTACGCGTCTGGGGATACCATCAGGACCAGCAGCCTTGCGTTCATTAATCCTGCTCAGTACCACACACACACACACGTCAGTGGTGGAGAGTGTGAGGGGCTGTCGGGGGTCAGAGTTGTTCTTGAAGTGATCCTCAATCCTTAGCTTGTGGTTGTGCTTGGCTTTTTTGATGCCCATATTCAGGTTAGCCCTGGATACGTTATAGGCTTGAGCATCATCTGATCTGAATGCAATGTCACGTGCCTTCAGCAGGAGTCTGACCTCGCTGTTTATCCAAGACTTCTGATTAGGGAAAGTTTGAGGGTGGTGATGGTGTTGATATGAGAGTTGACACAGTCCAGAATGGCGGAGGCATGGGAGTCAATGTCTGGGTGGGAGTCATAGGTGGCCTGAGTTGCAAACACTCTCCAGCCAGTGTTCCTAAGACGCTACTGAAGTGCAAAGTCATTTACAGTTTCTGCTGCATCATCAAAAGAGTCAAATAGTTTCTTTGTCCTTTCAGGGAGAGAGAGAGAGAGAATCATCATTGTGTGTGCGTATTTACAGCAAAGCATTGCCTCATACTTTCCTATTTACTACTTTTAGAGTCTGTGAAGTGAACATTTACCTTGAGATAGAACTAACCATGAAAAACTACTGCTCGGTAAAGTTAGGCCACTAAAACACAGCTGTAACCTTTTTATATTAATGAACGTCTGTTACATTCAAGCCATTGCCAAATGAGTTGCTACAAAGCTACTTAAGACTATCAGCTATACACAACTCTGTATTTCTCAGTATAGCTATGTTCAGGCAGCCCTAATTCTCACTCATTCATAGGGACCTCTAAGTCAATATAAAAAGATATGATTTTAAGTAGATGTGAATAAATTAGTGCTAATATTATGGTATTAACAGTGCAAATTTTTCAAATCACAGGAGACATGATTCTTATTATTTAATTTGCCAAGTTCCTTTAAAGTACACTGTTAATATAATTTTAAAATATTTTATATATTATCTGATTATATTAATGTTGAAACAAGAATTTTATTTACAGGATGTGATTATACTTGGTACAAGCATATCTTGTTTAAAACTATGTAAACTACGATTACAAATTTCCTTTTTAAATTGTTCATGATTTAAAAGAAACGTTAGCTTGCCAAAAAAGCATAGTACATGTTTTGTAATGATAACAACAACTATATTAATAATAATCTAATTTAAAACTATACACAGCAACCATAAGGGTAACTAGTGATGAAGACCAAAACGATATTTCACTTTCTGTGATTGATGCGTATTACTGATTCTCAAAACATGAACACTTATAGTACTTGCACTAACTGAATTGTCAACACATTAAGCATTTGAGATTACGTGTATAATGTGTATATATAATGCGTATATCCATAGGTAAAGGTTTGTCTATGAGATGATTGTGGTGCAACTTCCGTGGGTAATCCCAATTTCTCTGAAGTTTTGCACTGGGCTTCAAGACCCCTAATTGCACATGTTTCATGCTAATAGACCATTTGTTTGCCATGATATTTGTAGGACTGCATCCTCCCAGGGGCCCATGGGGAATTGGACAAAGCTCAAAATGAATCAGATTTAAAGTAGAGATGTTTTGATACCAGTAACGGTATTTCCTCCGGTACCGCCTAAAACGCAGCCATCGGAAGGTACTGGAGTTATGCACCTATCCGATACTACATAATAAAGCCCTAAAGAAAATCTACGTTAAAAGTAGTTTATTTAGGTTTATTTTCTGTTAGAACTGACTGTCAAACTGGATGATAAAGTTCTGTGGCGTTCATTGTTTGTGTTTGTTCATGT
>NC_045746.1:13156896-13160486 GCF_008692095.1 Etheostoma spectabile
GTTTAACTTGTGCCAGAACAACAAAATAGAAATCATATCACATCCATACAGGCATAGTGGTACACAGTTGTTAAAACATAATAAAATATGTTAAACATTGGTATCAAATCAGTACTCTGTATCGGGAAGCAAAAAATGGTATTGGACCATCTTTAATTTAAAGTTACTAAGTCATGGCCAAATAAACTTGTGATGCTGCTTTAACACTACATGTAAGAAAATTTGATCAAATGTTTGGCTGAAATTGGGCCATGTGTTCAAAACCAGATTTCCATAGAATGCTAAGGTATGAGAAATAACGTGGCACATGAAGGTACTAGTGGGATGAGAAGGACATGCCCAAAGAAAATCCATATGCCTAACAGGCATGCCAATACCGTGACTTTAATATAGGTTCCTAAACAATACTTTTTGATACAATTTTAAAAAACAAATCATTATGGCACAAATCTCTTAATTTATTTTTCAGCTCATACTACGTGAGCCATCTCTGTGCGTAGTTTTTCCTGCTTGCCAGCCAATCACCAACATTATTAGAGCTTGGTAAAACATGCTGCATGGCTCACTAACGCAAATGAGATTTAATTTGGGTATAGAATGACAAGACATTTTCAATACTCAATACTTCAGAGGCAATTCTGCCTAAGGTATTGAATTCAGAACCAAGGCCTAATGCCCAAAGAAAATTCCTGTAAACAACTGAGATCGGCATGGTAAGTATTTTGTGCAAACCCACTCTGGCTGATCATTGGAGATGATCATAAAAGCTTAACAAATTATGTTATAAATATCCGAATTTAAAATTAGAGCAGAGTTGTCACACAGAACCTTTAAAAAGTTAAATCAAGATCCCACAGACTGATCTGAATATTACACCAGTGTTGAAGCCACACTCTTTAAACTGACACCCCAGTTCCACCTCTGGATATACCCTGGCTTGACATTGTACTTTAGCGCATAATTCACAGAGTCCTGATTTTTGTTGACGCATTGCATTCTGACATTTCCTGCTACACTATTTTGAAAAGGAAACATGGCACTTATCGCGTACACACATGCATGCATACATACACACACAAACACACACACACACACACACACGATACCTTGCTGTTACTAAGTACAAGCCAGATCCATAATTATGTTTCCTCCCTGTCTGTCTGATTACCAAAATAACAATTTCAAGATGGAAGTGGTATGCAAATAATGCAGTGTGTATCTTTGAGTATTTCTGTATTTGTATTTCTGTGTGCGGGAGAGAGATAATCAGTTGCCAACTGGGCTGTGAAAGTGATTGCCGTGGAGCAGTGTAAAAGAGGGAACAATCAAAGAAACAGTACTTATCACACTCACACATCCACAACACACAGTAGGACGCAACTAATATAGCAGTTTGGGATCTAAGATTGTAATTTGGGAAGTAATTATTTTTTGCTACTTTTTCGGTTTTCACATGACTATCCACTGTACTTTTATCTCTTAACAAGATAACAACACGATTGCACGTAGAAGTAGATCATGATTCATCATCAGCAGCAGATCTATTCTTCATGGGATATGTTTTGAAGGTGTACTTTTCATTCTTGTCAAAAGACAGCTGTGTCTTTGACTGTACTGTTTTTAATTTTGCCCACTGTCAATATTTCTCATTTCTCATGTACACACATTTGCAGCTAAACTGTACCAAATCACATTCAACGTGATTGATTCCTATTAAAAAAAAAAAGAAGAAAAAAAAAGGAAAAAATAAACTTGCTTAGCACACAGCTTTGACTTGTAAAGACAAGCCACTTTGATTTTCGTTGCTGTTGTCTTTGAAATGCAAGTACAATTCAGTTCGACAGTTGAATACCTGGTTTGTGGTACTTTTCAACTACAGGTTTGGATATAATGTGAATCAAATTCATGTGGCAAATTCTGGCACACTTTAGTCTTGTAACTTTTATACATTCTAATTAAGTCATAATCTCCCTCTGTCTCCCATTAACCATTCTGTCTTTGTTCATAACAGCCTCTTCTCTGTCTTATAGATTCAGTTTTTCTCCCTCAATCCTCTAATTGGTTTCATAATTTCCTTTGCTTCTACTCTCTGCTCTGATTCTGTCTGACTCAACCCATGCATAATCGCACATCTGTGTGTGGCGCTGCTGTCTGTGTCACTATGTATCATTATGTGTCACTCTGTGTTTCGGAATTTATAAAGGTGGGTGTCTTTGTGTGAGTTTTATGTTTCTCTCTTGCTCACTCTTTTTTTTTTCACTCAAACCTCCCCCGGGAGCTGCAATGTCATAGGTCCCACCCTTAACACCTCTCTTCTGTTCTATGTTCCTCTCCTCGTTAAACACTGGTTTAAAGGTCCTCAATTTAGAGGAGATAACGAGCACAGGTCAATTAAGAGGAGATAACAAGGCAAAGTGTAATAGGGGGACCACATCTGGGGGCTGCTTCACACATTAATGAGACAATGTGAGAGACAAAGGATGAGAGAGAGAGGGGATGACATTTTAGTCAGATATAAATCTATTACCATACTGTACAGTTGCTGTGTATGAAAAGACGTTAACGCCATCTATTCAGTGTTGACCAGTGCCTACCAGTCAGTGAGGAAAATGTTTTGTTAAATGAATGCAGAAAGTCTAAAAAATCTAAAGAGTTAATATTTGGTGTCTAGGTTCTAAACTCTTTACACTCACAAAGACACACAAAGACACACACACACACAAAGACACACACACACAAAGACACACACACACAAAGACACAAAGACACACACACACACACACACACACACACACACACACAGGAAGTTTGACTTAGAGCACACAGGTGGATGTTGTGAAGGTGGGGGCTTATGAAATCCTATATGAAAAGCAACAGCAGCAAGTAGAAGCAAAAAAATCATAGCAGTTACAGCATACATTTGAGGTGAGCAGTACAGCAACAAGCACAGCAAACAATTCATCAGCGCATGAAGGCTTTAACATATCGTCCAACTGGAAAGACAATGTTTCATATACACATGCATGTTACATAGGGTAGAGTATGTCATATGAATGTAAGGCAACACTTGAGTTGGCCGCCTAAACTTGCCTGATTGCGTTGCTTCAATTTTACAGTGCCACAGGCTACGTCTACATAAGCTACTGGAGTGTTTTTGGACCAAGAGTAATTGGTAATCATCAGTAATTAAAAGTAATACAATTACTCATTAAAGAAGATAACATACTTTTTATGTGTTAGAGTTCTTGTTTATTTAGTTGAAAGATATCTATAACACTGGTGGTGGAAACATGGTAGGTCTGACATGGCTAAAAAAAAAAAAAAAAGAGATACTGTATCATTTTTGAAAAGGGAAATTTTAAAAAAAGGTGAAGGCAGACATAGATAAATTTATAAACAGGTTTACATTTCCCTTTGCCACAGAAAGTACGGCTTTGTTTCTAAATCAATAAACTACACAGATACTAGGGGTGTCACATGCTGGTAGCATGCATCTCAAAACACAGGGTAATGCTAACTTAACGGTAGTTGCAGCTTGACTTCTCCAGACATTATGGCCTCTGCCTGATCCATCCATCCATCCATCCATC
>NC_045746.1:13160496-13166648 GCF_008692095.1 Etheostoma spectabile
TCCATCCATCCATCCATCCATCTTTCATTCTTCATCCAGTATCGGGTCGCGGGAGCAGCAGCTCCAGCAGTGAACCCCAAACTTTCCTTCCCCGAGCCAAATCCACCAGCTCCGACTGGGGGATCCCGAGGCGTTCCCAGGCCAGGTTGGAGATATAATCTCTCCACCTAGTCCTGGGTCTTCCCTGGGGCCTCCTCCCAGCTGGACGTGCCTGGAACACCTCCCTAGGGAGGCACCCAGGAGGCATCCATGGTCATGAAGGTCATGGCTTCTGCCTGAGTCAGACAGAAATGTAAAATTGTCCTGCTTCATTGCAGTCACTGCCGGTGTGGCAACATTTTGCCTTTCACATACAGTAAGTCCATCAATCCATCTTTATCCGCTTATCCGGTCCCTTTCCCGAGCTACATCAACCAGCTCCAACTGGGTCTTCCCCGAGTTCTCCTCCAATCTCTAAGGGAGACGCCAGTCACCTTCCTGAGGAACCCATTTCGGCCGCTTGTACCCTAGATCTCATTCTTTTGGCCATTACGCAGCCTTCCTGACCATAGGTGAGGGTAGGAATGAAAACTGACCGGTAGATCGAGAGCATTGCCTTCTGTCTCAGCTCTCTTTTCTTCAAAATGGTGCAATAAATAGAATGTAATACTGCACCCGCTGCTCCGATTCTCCCGCTCCAATGTCCCCTCACTTGTGAACAAGACCCCAAGATATTTAAACTCCTTTTCCTACCTGAAGAAGGCACTCCATCAGTTTCCTGCTGAGAACCATGGCCTCAGATTTAGAGGTGCTTATCCTCATCCCAGCCGCTTCACACTCGACAGCGAACCCATCCAGTGAGTTCTAAAGCTCACTGTCTAATGTTGCCATCAGGACCACATCATCCGCAAAAGCACCGATGAGATCCCCAGATCACCAAACTGCAACCCCTCCTCACCCCGACTACGCCTCAATATCCTGTCCAAAAATACTACAAACAGGATTGGTGACAAAGCGCAGTCCTGGCAGACCCTCACCTGAAACAAGTATGACTTACTGCCGAGAACCCGGACGCAGGTCTCGCTTTGGTCATACAGATATTGGATGGCCCTGAGAAGGGTCCCCCTCACCCCATGCTCCACAGCACCTCACACAGTATCTCCTGGGGGACCCGGTCATACGCCTTCTCCAGGTTCACAAAACACATGTAGACCGGTTGGGCATATTCACAGGCTCCCTCCAGGATCCTTGCGAAAGTGAAGATCTTCTTCAACCTGAGGTTTGACTATCAGCCAAACCCTCCTTTCCAGCACCTTGGAGTAGACTTTACCATCAAAGAAAGCATTTCTGACCAGTAAGTAACATCTTGAGGTATGCCACCTTGATCATCACATGTAATAACATGTTGCTACTATCTGTCCTCACTGACATCTGTATCAACCTTCATCTTTTTTGCTGTACTGCACTGTCTGGTATCCATTTCATGCTGGCTTCTCACAGTAATGGACTTTCACTGTGTGTAAAGTCAGCAACAGTGTCAGAGTCCCAGTTTCAAGTGACTTTTTCACAGAAACATACAGTATTAGTCAAACACAGAACAGACATTATCTTCAGTTGTCAACACTTAAATCAGATTTACTCTGATCGCCACATCAAGTTTTTAAATCCCTGCCAATGTAGCTGAATATCAAGACACTGCATGACCAATCAGCACTGCATTTGGTGAGTGGCTAGTAAAGCTGCTTCTCTACTGTGTGCCAAGATTGGGGGAAACTGGCAGGATTATTATGTCTAAACTGGTAGTGAGCTGTCCAATGCCCCATATTGTTATTCTGTCCTAAAATCAAGAGTTGGCAAAGCAACAGTCAAGTAGGTAGCAGTTCTAGCAACCTCATTTAATACATGTAGTACGTACATAACGGTAATTGTACTCTTTTATCCATACTGTGGACAGTGGGTGGTGTTTTTAATTGTGTTCTGTGCAGTTTGGTTCAGTAAACCTACAGTGGGGACACACTGTTTGTATTGGCACATGTAGAAATTTAGTTCAGTGACTCTCAAATGCCAGCGCTGCACTCTGGTGCTCCAAAACGGACGCTACACGTAACACAACCATCATTGAATGTGACGCTAGTTAACACTATACTTGGCGACAGATAACAGTTAGTCTAACTTTAGCTAGTAGCTTGTTTAAACAAGGCTAAAAATCGTATAGCTAAACGGTCTGGCTGTATTTCACTCGAAAGGATTCCAACACCGGGACATTTAGTCTGCAGCTAAAGACAAAGGACACTAGTTGCACCATGGCCACTGCCGCGACTTAATGGTGTCTTCAATTGACCTTGCAAGCTCATGCTGAATTCAATTTAATAAAAACATTCTTCTGCCTAGTGGTTCTTTTGTGGTTTAACAGCAACTGATGGTGAAATAAGTTTTGTTATTGTTAATCCATTTTAAATAAATAATTTTTATTTTTATTGAAGCTGTCATTTTTTGCTCTTGTTCTATGCTTATTATTTTTCTTAAAAATCGGTTCAAGACAGCACCGTTTTAAAAGTCTAATTTTAACACCAGTATTGAAAAAAAGAAAAGAAAAAATACCCAATCCTGGTGGCTGTGGACTCTTTTCTTATTGAATTGCACTTCAAAATACTATCATGGAAAACATTTCAAAGAATTCATATAGTAATAATAAAAATATCTGGTTGGTATTTTACTGAAATAAATTTCTTATTTTTTTATTTCATGAACTAAAACCATAATGATTTTGTCAAACTTTGGAACATTTTTGGAAATAAGATAACATTGATAAAACCCATTAATGTCATTTGCTAACACTGCAATTTAAAGTAAGATTAAATCTGTGTGAATGGCTATTTCCTAAATGAAACTCAATCATGTGTATGGTTGGTGAAAAACCTTAAGTGACAGATTTTTAATGTGCAGCCACCATGCCTCTAACTATCCTCTGAAGCTCTTTGGTATTATCCGTTTCATATTTAAATGTTTATATAGGGTTTATGAGACCAGCTTGTGTAAGTCAGCTAATGCATCAGAAACAGGGAATTTCAGACCTTATTATCACTGTTGTTTCGGAAAGGCCATTTCACTGGTCTTCTCATGCCCACTGAGCTGTATATCATGCATCTCTGAAATAATTAATATTCAAGTTTAATTGCTCTAACAGCTCAATTTCAACTGTTCGGCTTTCTAAGCCACAGCCAAAACATCAGGGTGTGGTTTCTGGGGTCTTCATGCGTCATTTATTTCTGGCTTTTTACACTGTTCACATGATTGCATGTGTAATTACCTTGAAACCAGGCTGAACATTTCACAAGCATTCTACTCAGGAAAAGGATAAACGACAGAGCACTGGGCTGTAAAAATGAGGCTTACTAAAGGAAGCCACAGATAAGAAAAGCATGTGTGTAAGGGTGTGCATGTGTGGATGTGTACATGGGATTGAAATTGCTGAATTAAAAAATCTCTGGTTGTGGAAGTGTGTATCAGAGGTAAATTTAGATGACATAAGAACAACAGAGAAAGAAAGAAACGACAGGCTACATTGTCATGTTTGAGGCAAGCCCAAAAAAAACACAGTTCTGCAGATATTCTCAAAACTAAAATGATCAACAATATTGTCATGGGAAGCACCTGCAGCGGGTGTAAAGTAGGCTGCCCCACGCCTGGAGGAACGATTTACTTTGCAAGTCAATACTTCTAATGTAGCTGCTGTCTTGTTGCAAATTAAAGATCTACAGGCTTCTTTTCTAGGGCTGGGTATCACTACTGATTTTCCGAATCAATTCCAATTTATATTCGATTTCCTGTTCAATATCGATTTGGGAAATTTCAGTTGCAAAACCAGTTTTGCTTGGATAAGAAAGATATTCTACAATTGTACAAGGTTCCCTTTAATCTGGTGCATTATTAAAAGTATCAATGTTGACATTAAGAATTGACCGCGAGGCAGTTACATTAATGTACTTTTTGTTTCACATGAACACACTACAGCACTACAGAACACACTACAGCACAATAAAGTGCAGTTCTACCGTCAGTGAGTATTGATTGACATTTCATTCAGATATCTTGAGGGGAGAGGTCAAGAACCCCTTTTAAAATGGCCATGCCAGTTTTTTGCTCACCGAAATGTAGCCTTTAAAGCATTTTTAACCCCTTTCCAGAGAAGCTAGCATGACATTGGTATAAATGGATTCCTTTGGTCTTCTATCTTCATACAGACAAAGATCAATTTTGGATTCTATGAATTGGATCATTCAAATGAAAATCAATTTGAAACAGATTTTTTTTTTAAATCCAGCTCTATTCTTTTCTAACAGGTTCAATATTCATTGACGTTCAACTATTCAGTTATTTAGAAAGACGCAATTGGAGGTGCAAAATCCAAAAGTAAACAGATCAAAGCACAATCCGACCCAGTCCAAATACACCCAAGAACTATTCAATCAAATACAAAATGTAGTCAATCTGTACACATGCTAGCACAGATAGGACCCCAGCACTGGAAGCAACATGATGCACCACCAATTGACATGAAAGCGAGCAAAAGAAACACCTAATTTTTGCCTGCACTTAACACACTGTCTCACTTAAAAATTATTTTTTTATCTATTTTATGATGATTGTGATCATCATGTTCATAATCAGAGCTGATAGAGATCAATGATTTCCTCCTCATCCCTTTTATTCAGAGTTATTCTGACCTTTGCTGTGTAGTTAATTTATCCCCTACCCTGTGTGTGACATCTGTGACTGGTCCATAGACACCTCCCACATGGTCCTTGACACAGAAAAACCCAGGTCCCAAGAAATCAACTCTATGACAGCTAGGAGCTGCCTCTGCTGCAGCCTTGCCTGCCTTTTAAACACCTTTAGCATACCACCTGTTGTCCAACCACCATCTTCCACCTGCTCCACTACCGTTAAAACAAGGTAGTCACTCTCCGGAGAATAGTATATTCCAAACTTGATTTTCACCAGAAAATGGCTAAATACGTTGCATTTTTTGCTCACATTAGGAACTAATTCAGGCCATCCTTAAACAAAACTGTGTGTGAAATTCAGGTTTTTCGTGTAATACTTCACATGTGAAATGTCCAAAAACCTGTATGCAAATATTTTAAATGGTATTTTTATGTATGAAAAATTCACTTCACACTACTTTTTTGCATCAGAATATAAACACACACATAATTAAAAAAATCCTTAGCTAACTGAGTATACGTAGTTCCCTACCAGTATGGAGTAAATTCACTGAGTTGAAATCTTTTGAAGTCAACTGTGCTCAGCGCACACTGCAATCATCTGCCATTCTGGATCTCACACACACACACACCCACCAACACACACACCCACCCACACCCACACCCCCACACCCAACCACCCAACCACACCCACCCACCCCACCCACAACCCACCCACCACACACCACACACACCCACACACCCCAACACACACACCACCCCCACACACACACCCACCCACCCCACCCACACCCACACACACACACAGTGGCGGACAGGCAGACCAAACAAAACCTTAACCTTCTGCATAAAATATTTTAACCTTCGCGACAACTTGATTACCCTTAATCCTAAAACTATTCCAAACCTCACCAGATTTGTTGGTACGAATTTTTATTTTTACAGAGAGATTGGACACTGAAGCGATGCACAGGTCTGCCGGCAGGCAGCGGCCACTGGCCAGCGCCCGCACACCAGGCAGCCGGATGGTGTTGCTAAGAACTTTCAATGGATTGTTTAACTATAATCACACCGGCCCTCGCAGCCTCAAAACACTACCGGCCCACAGGGAAAAGTCCAGACTCTCTCGATTGCTACTCCGCATCTGCCGCAAAACATAAATCTCCATGGTTACTTGGCTGGGTTTAATTCAACCTGCTTTTGTGCAACCAAGTCAAAGCTAAATTCATCCAAGAAAACTTTAATATACCGGTTTAATTCCTGATCCTGGTTTCATGCAACAGGTCCCAAGGGTCCATTTCAGGAAGGAGGTTTAACAAACTGGGTCCAACCCTGATCTCTGAATTGATTTACCATGAGATGGGGAAACATTTTTTTCGGTTCCAGAACAGCTGATTTGAGTTGTTCACTCAATTCAGCGTAGGTTCACTCAGAGTTAAGCGCATG
>NC_045746.1:13166658-13167329 GCF_008692095.1 Etheostoma spectabile
ATAAAAAGGCAGCATGAATGGAGCCATGACATTACGATTCACCATGGTGATAACCACAAACAAACTGGTCGCTGGAAATACTCATGGGAACATACAGCGTGTTTTAACATGTATTTTGTCAAAAAAGCAACCACTAGATATATTTACTGTTGTAATATAGATACAAATAGAATCATTAGTATATAACAACTTGTCTGGGACATGCTCAAAAGGAAAAAGTAATCTACTGAGCACCAGAAGATGGCATTTAAGGTGCTGAGTTAAAACAACTAACTGGCCCAGAGCACAACAAAAATTAGCCATGTTCTGTTAAGCCATTATTCACAAGTTCATCTATGAGATGGCCAAATGACACAATGACCTGGCCTGCTGTATGGGTTGTCGTATAGTAAACATAAGGTAAAATCTGTTAGACAGCAGTCAGCAATCTTGTGTGACTCATTTGGGTTGATGAGGGTAGAAGAGTGAGACTAATTGCTCACATGTGATTTCACCTAATTGTACAAAATCTAAATTAGGTTTAAAATGAGAATATTCCTTCCTTTTAACAAGACATTCTAACCTCAAAAAGCCACCTTTCACAATATTCCAAAATAACAAAATTACAAATCAATTTTTATAGCCATTAAACAGAAATACATTTAGTTCTAACTCGGTTGTCTGGGGCAATG
>NC_045746.1:13167339-13171088 GCF_008692095.1 Etheostoma spectabile
GGCAGGCAGAGGACAACTAAATGTAAGTCATGTCTGCCTGCAAGTATTCATGAAGCCTCAGTTTGCTAACTTCTTGGATTCTTCTGTTGCAACAATGCATTGCAGACCAAAAGGATTGTCTCAAAGAATTAAGCTGGCAGCCTTTCTCTGTATGCACTGAGTGGAGTCCACCATGACATCTTGGAGGGGTCACCAGCCAATCACAGAACCAACAGATATTGACACAGATTGACTCATTTTCACGCCAAAGGGCAATTTGTCCAGGTCACTTGACTAGCATGCTTTGGAATGTAAGAGTATTTCCACAAAAAGACGGGAGAACCATGAACTCAAGATAGAGAGGACCAGAGGTCAACCAATTCTTGTTGTACGGGAACAACGCTGTACAATAGTTTGCTGCCCTCACTTAAGAGTCAGGAAAGATTTGAAATATAAAAAAAAACAAATTCAGTTTTCAGCGTGGCAATGAGGCGGTCAGGGTCGTGTCAGTTTCATCAGACAAACTGAAGCTGGATCAGAACACGTGTCCTTTGAGCCAATTCTTTACCTCGCCCTCCACATTTAGATTGTGTGTTCATGTAAAACGTAGGGGTGTTACAATTCAATATATGTTACAAGTCTAAGTAATCTTAAAACTTCCCGTAACACTCTTCTTTCAGGTCCAAACTGAAAGAGACTCAAAATGGAAGCAATATGAGAACTGCTTCCAACTTTAAGGATGATATGAGGTGAGTCATTATGAGTTAAGAATACAAAAAGACTCAAAGCTTTAGTTTGAAGAAAGTACGCTGGCGGACTTGGCTGAGAAGCACCTTAGTCTTTTCCGAGTTTCATACAATGACACATTAAATGTCCAGTTAATCCCAAGAATCTCAACTACTGTACCATCCCTAGGTGTAAGGCATTGTTGATGTGATCATGTTGTGTGATGTTAAAAATTATCTACTGACAGTGTGCAGGTCAACCAATGCATTAGCACCTATGACCGTCACGTCTTAAAAACAAACAAGTTGGCATCTGACGAATCAACTCTGCCGTCCTCGGAGTACCACACACACACACAAAAATAGCTTTAATATGGCCAACAGATTGCTTCCTCTGCATGTGTTTGTGTATTTAACATTAATTATGTAACAACCGGAGGTAGATGCATAATCAAGGACCTCTGATGCCATGCAATAAATCTTATACAAGATGACAAGAATACAAATGCATGCACGCGTCTCCACACAGACAAATTACAGTGGGTGCTGGCTACAGCCTTGAAGATAAAAAAATATTCATGACATTGGACAGAGCAACGGAAATGGATTTGAGTTACATTGGGAGAGAAACAACATTTTAAATAAAACATTTCAAATCAGTTACTCTCAAGTAAACCACTGTGTATGTGTGTAACAACTTGTTAATATTTTACTCTGAAAAACTACAACACCACACCAGATCTAGCTAGACCGGAAAGAAAACAGGCACTCCGCACACACTTGTTTGGGCTTGCAAGCCGGCCAAAGAGTTGTAACGTTACGTTTTGAGTGTATGGCGAGTGCGAGACGCCGAAATGGACGAGAATAAGATTCTGAATGGAAAGTTTACTTTTTAAAAGTTGCCAAATGGTTGAATCCCTTTCACTGTATGTTTTTTCCCTAATATTCACAACCCATTATTTATACTAGCTGGTTTGTGAATGATGCTACCAGTCTATCAGTCTCCAAGCCTATTTACATTCCAAAGCCATCAGTTTTCTTTCATCTGCTTTCTTTTTCCAGGTGGCTGACAGTAGAGGCAGCAACATGTGTAAGAGCTGACATGGCTGACATTGTGACATGCTGACAGAAACATAAAAAGATGTTTAGATGGGGTCTGGATAGAAATCAGCTATGCTTGCATAGTCAGAGCTTCTTACTCGCTTTTCCAAAAGGGATATACTGGTAGTTTCCACATCACCTTAGAGTTTGTTATTATATTTAACATTTCCTCGAAATACAATTTAACCCTCCCACAGACAATACCCATAACAAAATCCATGAGCAGTTAGGTCAATAGGCAAGTACGTACTGGGCATTATATGGAAGCAGAAAGGGAAGCCAGGAATGTTATCAGTGGTTTACTCCACAAGTATCAAAATCATAAGGAGAGTGAAACAGGATGGCATAATTTCTATTGAAATAAAAAAATCATATTTTGGTCCTTCATTTTCTCCCTATGGCCTATGAGAAATCACTAAGAAAAGAAAGATAGACAACATGGTTTATACCATGCATTGATGTGCACACTGTGAAACAGGAAAAAGTTATGCATAAAATGTAATGATTGAAACAATCCAAGTCTTTAGTGTGTTGAATAGATTGCCACTACATTTGGTACAGACTTTAACCATCTCGAAAGGTCTATACTAACATGCTAAATGTAGGCTCCTTAAAGCTATGTGGTGTGACCAAAAAAATTTAGTCTTTGTTGTTTTAGTTTTGCCATCTTCTTTGAAATATCAAAATTCTTTTTTTCACTTAAGAGTCAAAACCCAGTATAAACTCTAGATTTTGTGTTTGTATGTGTGGATCCCTGTAAATGTGATGTGGATGCTAATTTGCTAACTCAGCAGAAAGAAAAAGAAGAGGGGGGAAAGAAAAAGGTAGAGCTAGGCTTGAGGCAATGTTATAGTGTATATGGCCAGTGTATATCTCCAGCACTGTGCGTCTGTCAGGAACTTGTGTGTACACTAGCTGTTTTCAGCACCCTGCAGGGTCCAAATGTCCCTGCAAGACCAACAAAAACAAGAAAAAGGGTAAAAAAAATAACTATTGTTTGTAATTGCTTTCCATTCATACTGTTTTCAGTTCAACACATAAGTAGAAAACAGCATAATTGCTGTTTGCATGGGCGGTCAAATACATTGCATTTTCTGTCCTGTTGTGTTTTCTGTGGAAATGGTAACTGCTTTGCATTACAACTTTAATGCATAAACGAAAAAGTTCATTCTGACATTTTTGTTATTTACGAAATAAGTTACTGTACAAGTAATGTTTTGCTACTGCAATCTATCTCTCTAGATCAGAGATGTTCTCCTCAGACTTACTGCATGGGTATTTTATGCACCTTAATACGGTACGTGTTAAGTCTTTAGGCAGCCCTACACATTAGTGCAGGCCCCGTTGAACATGCACCTTAATTTTATACAATATAGAGTTCCCTGCTCCATCTCTCTTTCAGCTAAGGGGTCCTTTGCTTAAAAAAAATGTTGCAGGCCCCAACTCTAGAGATCTATAGTATATATACAGTTTTGTTCAGAATAATAGCAGTGTGTTTAAAAAAGTGAATAATGCTCAAAATCCTTATAGCTTTTAAATTCCATAATATCAATACATTGGGAACACTGTATATTCAATTCCAAATCAAAACATGACCAAAATTGATCAAGTTTGTGTTATACTTTAACAGAGAGTGAAGAAAAAGGAATATTAGGCTGTTCAAAAAAAAATAAAAAATAGTATTTGCATCTTTCTTTACAAACTTTTGTACATTTAGTGTATAAAGTGAAAAATGTATCAAGGGTTTGCTTTCCTTTGAATCACTGCACTATTACACAATATTACGTTGCATAACCATTATTTCTGAGAACAGCTTTACATCTGTGTTGCATGGAGTCGACCAAATTCTGGCATCTATGAACAGGTATTCCAGCCCAGGACAATTAAACTACATTCCACAATTCCTCTGCATTACTGGGTTTTGCCTCAGAAACAGCATTTTTG
>NC_045746.1:13171098-13172167 GCF_008692095.1 Etheostoma spectabile
GTCCCCCCACAAGTGTTCTATGGGATTGAGGTCCGGAGATTGGGCTGACCACTCCATAACGTCAATCTTGTTCATCTGGAACCAAGACTTTGCTTGCTTACTGATGTGTTTTGGGTCATTGTGTTGTTAAAACCCATTTCAAAAGGACTTTCCTCTTTAGTATAAGGCAACATGACCTCCACAAGTATTTTGATGTATTGAAACGTATCCATGATCCCTGGTATGCAATAAATAGGCCCAACACCACAGAATAAAACACATCCCCATAACTTGATTTTTGCATCATCCTGCTTTACTGTCTTCACAGTCTATTGTGGCTTGAATTCAGTGCGTGAGGATCGTCGGACAAACTGTCTGCGGCCCCGTCTCTTATGTTCAGAAAATGACATCACTTTACTGTATTGCACCCTGTAAAACCAGGAAGACACCGATGCCATATTACAATATTACAATTTCCAAAATCTAAGACTATATCTTTTCATATCATGATATTGATATATTATCCGGCCCTACATCAGTCCACCGAATGTTGCACCATTTCCCCTTTGGCCAGTCAATGTGTAAATTTCAACCTATTAAGTACATGTCTTTTTTTCAGCAACAGAACATTGCGAGGGCTTCTAGCCGATAGCTTTACGTCACATAGCCTTCTTCTGATCGTAACAGTTCTCACAGGTAACTTTACGTCTTCTTTGATCATTGGTTGAGCCTTTGCCATTTTGGCTATTCTTTGATCCGTTTGAATGGTAGTTGACCGTTTTTTCCCACGTCGTTCAGGCTTCAGATGCCATTTCAAATTATTTTGGCTGAGCAACCTATTTTTTTTTGCACTTCTTCATACGTTTTCCCCTCTCCAATCAACTTTTCAAAATCCGCTTTTCCTCAGAGCAATGTCCGGAACAACCCATTTCGCTGAGTATTTCAGCGTGAAATGCACTATAACCAGCATGCACAACATTTGCTTGCATCCTTCCTTAAATATGGGCCATAATTGACACTGGTTTCTTCACAGAATCAATCACCTCACTAATTGACCACAACACTGCTATTATTTTGAACATGCCCCTTT
>NC_045746.1:13172177-13174719 GCF_008692095.1 Etheostoma spectabile
ATTCAATTACACAGAATGAGCAGCATGCATGTCAGGTCTGTATGTTGACATGTAACTAATGTGTGGCCTAAAGAAAACAAGTTTTATTCATTGATTAAAATATTTCTTGTGACATGTACAGTATGATAAAAAGGTTTGGCCAGGCACTGTTCTTTTAGCACCACATTTCTGCTTAGCTGGCGCTGCTTTACTAAAAACAGCAATTGGCATCTAGTCATCTGGTGGCATCCAATTGGCATCTAGTATTGGGCTGATGGTCTCTTGCAAAATAACTATGTACCACTGATGTGTTCCAACTAGTGTGAATATGGAGTCCCTGGGGCGTCTTTTTGTAATTTTTTGAGAGTGAAGCGTTTAGCTTGCTGCTTTTGCGTTGTTCTTCGTCATTACACCCTGAACGATTCGAGTTTCAAAAAAACTTCTACTCTGAGCAGAAATAACACTCAATGTCATTTAACTTTGCAGCAAAATAATAGTTGACTGAGGATGGTTAATTTAATGGCTGCCTAGCAAAAATAAAAAGACGCAACTGGTCTGATCAATGCGTCGTCAACAAAAAAGGCACTGCAGTGTGTCTCACATGTTGCAACCTGCAAACGCATTCCACCTGATTACGGCCTAAAAAGGCAGTTTGAACCACCATGGTTCAGAAATCATCTAGCACATGATTAGCCTGCTTACTTTATTTATTGAACTGTGAATACTAATTTCATGAGTTAAAGAAAGGGTTCTACCAGTAACCATATACTAGAAATTGATTTAAAACAATTGAGCAACTTTGCTTCATCTCAGTTAGAGGAATTTTAGAGTAGCGCATTCAAAAAAAAAAAAACATTTGAAAAAAGAAATGTCATCAGGGGTAGTTTTGATATGTCATCCACAATTCACAACTGTTCAAAGCACTTGCCAAAACGTCAAACATCTCATATGAAGTTTGTGCAGGAGTCTGGTGAGGTACTGAACCTCAGTGACAAGCCCCCCCGTCAGCACAGCGATTATTCCAATCACGCCCTGCCTGTAATCAAGGACAGAAGGTCACGCACACACCTCAAACACGCACGTCCATGAAAGATTGATACACAATCCATTCAAAGGTACACATGCATCAAGACAAACGGCCTCACACAATCAGTTACACAAATTTACATTCTAATGCAAAACAGATAGAAAACACGCACATGCACAAAGACTCCCACACAGTCATGGATCAATACATTAGGTCATAATCCAAGGGATGAACCATATGGAACATCAATAGGCTCATCAATCACACAATCACAGAAAATTGCAGGGTCACTCGGGTTGCTTGTGTGTATGTGATGGAATGAGTTTTACTCATGTGTATTGCATGTCTCATATTTAAAAAGTTATTAATTAATTTTCTACATTAACCGTAGGTATGGATTGGTCCCACTGTCATTTTGCTATATGTGTGTATATGATTGTGTCTGTCTGCATTTACATCTATAGCCATTGATTACAGAAAGCTGCAGTGTGGGAGAATGTGTCTACCTGTTTGAGAGGCCTTTTTTGATCAAATGTAAAGGTTATGAATAGGTGTCATATATGGATTGTGTGTCTAAGTTATTGTTCTTCATGCATCTGGGGCTGCTCTCAGTGTGTGTGTCACTCTCTGTGCCTGATCGTCTGTCTCGCTCTAGACACAGCCGAGAAGTTAAGGCAGCCAAAATTAACATAAAACTGTGTTCCATTTTGAAATTTGTTTTATTTTGTAAAGTATCCGGCTGTGCTGTTGCATTCTTGTGTTCTTTGTTTTTGCAGCCCAAGGGTATCTGACAGATTGGATAACACTGGTGCCTTGCTGGCACTTGATTTACGTCGATGAGAACGGACAACAGCAGCGTTAAGCTTTGTAGACGAAGAGGACTGGCTTGTTGCAGGTGAATGCCTGAACCCTAAAGAAGCACCCACAAAATATTTCAGTCAGTGATTGTACTGCTAAGAAGAGACCAACACCTTCTGCAGAAAGATTAAAATCTAAACAAAGAAAGTGACTGACACCAAAGACAAACATGAATAACTATTGGTGAAATATAAAATAACTTTTCCACACCCATAGGTCAGACATGCATGTTGCCTTGCTGCTCTTGAACGGGTTAGTAATGGGTATTGTAACTATTAGGAGTAGGTGCACAATCCCCAAAGGCTTGCGTCATGTGGTTGCACAAACAGTGTTGTCGTCATTACTTAGAATTCCTCATGAAGGCGACAGAAACTACACACTTTAGCATGCATGTTAGAGCATGTGAGGGCCATGAGGGAATCATCTGTGAAAGCGGTGTGGAGGCAAATTTCAGAATACTTTTTTCTGAATATCGAATACAGCCCCTTTAAGGCTCCCTTAAGGTGGGCTGACAAAACTTTAAGGTGGACAAGCTATTTTCCTTCAGTGAAAAGCAGCTCTTTTTGTTTTACGCAGCACCACCCTCCTCACCAGTCACAAGTCTTATTTATTTATGGCGGTTTTCTACTGCGTGGTATCTACTCGACTCGCCTCTACTCGCCTTTTTTGGTTTTCCAT
>NC_045746.1:13174729-13174992 GCF_008692095.1 Etheostoma spectabile
AAGTCCCTGGGACCTGCTACCAGGTACGTTTTTTAGTACCACCTCAGTCGAGGTTCCAAGCGAGCTGAGGCGATACCAAAAGGTTACGTGGAAACCTGCAGACTACTGGTTGGTCGGATCACTGCGTTTTTAGCAAACAAGAGGGCGGAGTGTGTCACCAGAACAAACGGGACATTTAAAAAAAATCTAGCCAGAAACCAACAGATTATCTACTCTCTGCACTATTCTCACTTTTCACCTGTTCAATATTAAGGGCTATTAGC
>NC_045746.1:13175002-13175067 GCF_008692095.1 Etheostoma spectabile
CGTTTCCAATATTGCACACTGTTATTGAAAAAACAAGACAATTTATCAAAGAAAAGTTTTTATTT
>NC_045746.1:13175077-13175235 GCF_008692095.1 Etheostoma spectabile
TCAAGTAGCGCATCAAACCCTCCCGCACATCCCAACCATCTTCCTCTGCACCCTGTGACAGTGTCACCACCGGCTCTGCTGTCCCAGATACATCCCAGTCGTTGTCCTAAGCCTCTCCGTGACTCTCATACAGATTATACGAAGCCCAGTAGGTCAGA
>NC_045746.1:13175245-13175353 GCF_008692095.1 Etheostoma spectabile
TCACCGGTCGGACATCGCCCACCAGAAAGTCTGCGGCGGCGATTTCGCAAAGCGTGAAAGCTCTGAAACACAAACGGTACACAGCATACATGTTGGTGTGTAATCGTG
>NC_045746.1:13175363-13181342 GCF_008692095.1 Etheostoma spectabile
TTCATGTACTTTATATAACGCTAGCGTATAGTAAATACTGACCGGGGCCGCTAACACACGCAAATGTTAGCTAACGTTACCAGGAAACTTAACTTACCCTTTCGTGTCGGCGAACAACCGTCATGTCGACGTCTGAACTCCGTCGGAATTTCCAAACTCTTTTTTTTTTTTTTAGCGGTGATTTTTGTTGCTTCCTTCAGCTTCTTTTGAAACAAAACCATTCTTCTGGCTGTGGCGAGTAGCCGACGTGCTATTGTGAGTCACGTTGAAAAATTACATCATCAGGCGTAGCTATGGTGACCAGCCATGCTGAGGCGTTACTCATTTTGCAATGGAAAACGGACGCAGAATGCGTCGAGTTCAAGGCGAGTCGAGCTTTTACCAGCAGTGGAAAAACGCCATTATATATGTTATTTAGCAGGAATGTAGCGCAACGTGACAGTGAAATCAGTGCTCTGTCTAATAACATTTGAAAGTGCAATATAAATATATTTGTAAATGAAATGAATAATCCTAATAAATAATTGTGAGCGCAATATTGTGAGTGTAATATAATTTTCACTCTGGCTATAACGGTCGACCTATTCGAAACATGAAAAGCTCAACCATATCACATTCAGCATCGATGTGACCCATGGACGCTCCTCATCGATATCACACACACACACCACACACACACCACACACACACACACACACACCCAACACACACACACACAACACACACACACACACACACACACACACCACACACACACACACACAACACACACACACCACACACACACACCACACACACACACACACCACACACACCACCCACACACACAACACCACACACACACACACACACACCCACACCTTGTCGGAGCCACTGTGCGTTGCCATGGTAACTAAATACTCTAAATTATAAAAGAAATACACTAAATACTTCAAATGAGTTGGGACTTCCAGGGAAAGATTTGTGGCATGTTTGTGTATGCGTGTGTCCTGATAAAAAGCACAGGTACATTGTAGGGATAAGTGCACACTCCTGCCTCCTCTATGCTCACAACAACAACAATAGCCCCTCCAATGCCCCCTCTGTCAAATAGCTCAAACTCAGTGATGACACCACACTGGCATCCATGCGAGATGGGTCGGCCAGCTGTAATGGAAGAGTGCAGACATACAAATTGAAGCTCAATGTGCAGAAAACAATTGAGATTCAGGTCTCACACTTTTTACAACACTTGCCTACTCATCCCCTCATGGATATTACAGACAGCAGTGTGGCTCAGTTATTAGAGAGACATCACTCAAACAGGAGGACACGTCGTTCAGCCCCAGGCTCTGACCTGAATGGAAGTGAGCCGTATACGGATCAATAAAGAGTCACATTATTATAAAATAATAGGCACAGAAATGAGCATGGGAGGGTTGTTCACGTTCCCAAGGACCATTGTCTCAGACACTCCAAAAATTAAGCCCACCATCCACCAACAAATACAAAGCACAATTGAGGCGTTTTTTTAATGTTGCAGCAGAAACCTGTACATTGTTTATACTTATCCAGGTCCACAGATATGTTTTTAAAAGCATCAGCACAGCGTCCATCACTGTCTGGTTTCCTCCCCTCTTCTACCCCTCAGAAATATCTGCAATTCCATTTGTCCTGCTGAGAGGGTCAATGGCTGTGTGTGTCGCTCTATTGAAGACCAGCAAAGTGTCAGGAAAGTGTAGCAGAGATTCCCATGACCCTTCTCACCCAGCCAAACCCCTGCTTTAGACAGCACACTTTGAGGGGAGGTACTTGTTCTTCACTACTACTACTAGAAAAGCTTTTTCCTATAAGCAGACTACCTCCTTATAAGCTGCCTTAAGACACCATCTCAGCTTTCTTTCATATGCCAACCTGTCTCTAAAATCACTTCATCGGCCGATTTGGTATTTCTGTTAGTAGGTACAACTTAATTGGATACGCAAGCACAATTTTACTCTTCTACGTGGGTCTTTTCTCATGAGGACATCTGGGCATCATTTCTTCCATTTAGGAGACCTGGATAAAAAGTTTCTATTCCAATTCCCACTGTAAATGGTAGCATGGTTTGCTTCAATGATTATTGATTCTCTGTCTGCAGTGTCCACACAACAGAGATCATTTTAATCCGTTCTGGGACGAAAGACATTTGTTTTTTCTGTGGGTGGATGATACATCGGAGCACTTTGGGTTCAGGAAGCAAAGCTTTTGTAAAGCGCTAACCGTCTGGACTCACTCCTGCCCAAATCCAGACCTGCAGGCTGGAAGAAAGTAACTAAGTAGATTCAAGATCTGCACTTGGTCCAATTATGAGATACATTAACTGAGTATGTCCATCAGGTGTTAGGTTATACCTTTAGTAAAATACATTTCACAGGGATGTGACACTTAACACAAAAAGTATGATATATCATGTGACAATCTGAAGGGGGCACAATGAGTAGTTTTACTTTTGATGCTTAAGTACATTCTCTTGCAATTATGTAGAATTTAGTATTTTTAAACCACTGCAAATCCATATGGTACTGATATATTCTTTATGGAAGACATTTATGACTTGGTTGCGGAGTCATTTCAAAAGTTTCCCAAAGCCAAACTTATTACTTTAAAACATTGTGACTTTTGTGATGTTTTTTAAGTTAATGCTTTGGCACCTTTGTTGCTTGTCACCGCGTTATGATACCAAAATATTTGAACGCATCATAAATGCAGTTTTAAGTCCTACAGTCATAGAGCCATGTTATGTTTGAAAACTTATGAGGGAAATTCTTTCCTCTCAATGTTTTGTTGTTTAACACCAAGTCAACCCATTCAACATTCACTGCTGTACGTATGTCAAACAAACATGGCGCTGTGTATTTAGTGTGTGTGTGCGCACGTTTGTGTGTGTGTTTTGCAGCACCATGCTGCTGTGTGTACACTCATTTAAAAACAGCTAGATGTTATGCTAAATTGTCCCTCCGAGACACAGACACATACGCACAAACACTGAAGGTAATATATTCAGCATATAACAGAGGTTAGTGAGAGCTCAGTCATTAAGCAATACATTATACAACCCCTATGCAGACAGGTGATGCAACAGGCAACAACATACAGTACTGATACGACAAGGCAAGTGTATGAGTATAACAAGTGTGGTGTCCTGGGAAAGAAGGGATAAGAGCCCACACAGCATCCTGGGCTTTTTGTGTTGTGGTTACAGGGAGAAAATTGCAGCACATTTTGCAAATAACAACGATGAAAGTTATTCAGCGGAACAGACCAGCAGGGACTGACTCAGATGAGGCAGGAAATGAGCATCATGCCAACAGCAAGTAACATTTGTAGAGAGGAAAAGAATAGTGGAGCATTACCCTGGATTTCCACAGGCAGCTTTTTTCAACTGCAACGCCACAGTGTCGGTGACGTGCAGCAGATTCCAATCGGAATTGTGTCACCACAACATGATGCCGACGGTGTACACGTTTTACAGGCAACGTGTTTGTGTTGATATGCGTTTCGATCGGTTTCCTTTCGGCCTATCACAAAGTATTTGTGTTTTCTACTCTAGTCACACACTTTGCCGCTTAAAAAGTTTAGTTTATTTCAAATAACATTAAGTATTGCTGACAACCAGCTAGTTGTCATTTCTACATTGCTACAATGCTACTAGTACTGAAACAAAATATATAAAAACTCAGCTGGAACACCAACTACCTGGCCAACCCTCTGCCCAGCTAGTAGTTACAGAGGCGTCTCATATAGTAAGTAAGCTGTAGGAAAATCTAAATCACTTAAATATAACATGTGTGTAGACACACATGAGAATATATTTGCAGGACACCCATCTGATTGTTCAAAGTTGACCCAGAACCAACTTTGGGAGAGCGGTAAACATCCAGGCACTTTCACCGCCATCAGCGGACTTTGCTCATGCCACTGTTCTTGTAGTGAATTAATTGAATCGCAGCGCTTTCAAGTTACTTCTCTCTTGCCGATTCAGACACAATGCAATCACACATCCAGAAAACACATGCTAACAGCCTAACAGATGCAATGACAGTGTACACGTTACACTACCTCACAAGGCGTGTGTACACACATGCACACCCTGACAAAAGCATACGGGTAAGGTATTCTCAGTTTGATTTTCTGCAGGTGGGACTAATTGTCTCAACACAGTACACTTCTCCCTTGTTCGTCCTCGTTTTTCCCCTATCCTCTCTTTAGCTCCTGTCCTTTCCTCTCTCCTATTCCACTCCACCTGTCTTGAACTCCTCCATCTTCTCTTTTCTGTTCCCCATAATCTGTCAGTCCATCTCAACGGCGGGCGGGCGCGGGCGCGGCCAGACAGACAGACAGACAGACAGACAGACAGACACAGACAGACAGACAGCAACAGACGACAGACGACAGACAACAGACAGACACACACACCAGACACACACAGACCACACACACAACACACACACAGACACACACACAGACACACACACAGACACACACACCAACACACACACAGACACACCCACACCAACACACATACACACCACCCCCACCACACACACACACCTCAATTAGGACGGTACATCGTAGATGGCAAACTCAATGTCATTCATTTTTAATGAGAGGTTATGGTGAAAGTGGATACAGCTGAGTCTGACTGCAACACAGCAGGAGCTAAAATAATAGTTTCAACAGTTCCAATGTCCTGTGCAAGAGAGTGTCAAAGATGTTACCAGTAAGAAAGAAAGTCATTATTTCAAGTTTTGTAAACTCTTTAAACTTATTTGTTGGATTGGATGGTAAATGGGTTTTTTTTTGAGAATTTAACTTTCATTGGAAATCTTTAACTGCCGCAATTTTAAATCAACCAAAAATTGACTGCTTGGTGTCTTTCGTCTTGACATTAGCTCTTAAATCACACCAAATGTGACTTAAATGCCACACACAATTTGTTAAAAAGGCCCTACGCAGCAAAGTTACAAGTAGTCTTGATATTTAAAAATTGCCAATGTTTAATTTCTTTATTACATTTTTTATTTTCTAATAAACTTTTGTCCAGCCGTTTTCTAATCACTGTTTCAGTAGTTCATTTAAGGACAGTTACTTTAGTCTGCAAAATGAAAAATAATATGATAGACCAAATGATTATAGAGCATAATATGATCATGTCTAATGATAGGCTAAAGACACTGTTGTGTATAAAACTGGTACTTTTTCTGTGAATGTTTTATAAGGCAGAAGTGTAATTTCTACTTTGTGTAGAAAGTATCTAGGGTGATTGTCTAAAACAGAGTTGGCTGATAGACTGGAGGGCAGAGCCTCAGCGGGCAACAGAACAATCTCCTAGAGGAACTGTGATATGGTCACCCTTTTAATTAAAGACCTCTGACACCTAACACAGCAGCATCAGTGGTGAGTACCGATCAGCTGACTTAAGCAGCAATTCAAACAACTACTGAGGGGCAACAAAAGAAATGGTACATTATTCCCATACTAGTCTGGATCAACAACAGTTCATTCCAGGATAATCACAGGAACGTCAAGCGCTGCCGGATGTCACTTGCCTTCCACTCCTGTGTACTGCCGTTGTCCAACTCCGCTCTCTTCGGGAAACCACAACAAATTTCAAACTAGCAAGCTACATGCTGATAATGGCAAAGTTTTGAAGAAAATTTGGATTGTGCAATAAGGCACGTTCTTTTGAGGAACGGTTGTAAAGATTTACAAAGAATATATATTCACTGCATTTACTATCTAACTGGGAAAAAAAATGGGAACGGTAGGCGTGACTTGGGAGTGGACTCAGAGCAGCGAAGCAAGTGCATTCTGGGATTTGGTATCCTTTATTAGCCACATGAGCCAAAAACACATTTTCTGGCTTTTCTCAGCCTAGAAGGCACCAATTTCTAAAAACAAATGTCAAATTTATATTACACAAGTGACCCAATTTAAAGATATATCCAACTTTCCAAC
>NC_045746.1:13181352-13189601 GCF_008692095.1 Etheostoma spectabile
CAACTAAAAGAGCTAAAGACCAAATCTCTTCTTCCATTGTCTTTCCCCATTTTGGTCTCTTTAACTGTCCACACATAAAAAATTTTATATTATGTTTTGGAGACAGGATGTATTACTGGCCAAATTACCAGGAAGTCTAAAAACCAAGAAGAAAAAGGAAACAACGACAGAAAAAGCAATAGAGGGGATAGATAAAAGAAATGAAGAGCAAGCGAAAAAGAGATACTGTATGGCAGGAAAAGAGAAGACCTTGAATGATGGGATGGCGGCGAGTGAGAAAGTATTAGAAAATGAGAAGAATTGAGACAGGAAGAGAAAGACCTCCACCTTTCTATCTCTGTTGTCATCTTGTCTTTACCGTTCATTTCCCTCCGTTTCCCTTTTTCTCTGGCGCTCCCCTCATCCGTCACTCACTTTATCTCCACCTTGCTCCTTCCTAATGCTCTCCCCCTTAACTCCACAAGGATCATTATCATTCCCTGCTTTCTCTTGCTGCTTCATTTAATCACTCTTTAACTCCCCTTGATGCATTTGTTCCCCATTTTTCTTGCCCTGCCTTTTTTTCCTGGCGTCATTCACCATATTTCTCCATCTCATTCACTCATTCTTTCTTGCCCCCCTCCCGTCTTTGTTCGCTTCAGTCATCAGCTCTCTGCTGTATCTCCCTCACTTGTTAAAAATGTCTTTAGTGCTGGAGAGATTCTCCAGTCAGTGCTTGGTGGGGACTTTCATTTTCTTTGTATTTCATATCCCTCTCTCATGCAAGTTATTCCATTCACTTCATAATTTATGTTCCTCCTTTGACTTCCTCGGTCGCTCTCATTTCACCTTTTAATTTTCTGGACATTCTCTGCTTTTCCGTACAGAATTTTCTATACTTTTCTTTTTTTTCCATTATTCCTTAAGTACTCATTTTAAGAATCGTTCATTCGCTACACAATTGTTTTGCCTCCACTTTCACCTGGCCTTACAATAGCTCCAACACTAATAGCATGTCTTATCTACACATCTTTTTTCCTTAACTAAATCACCTAAATAGTTATAGTCACACAGTGTTCATTCTCTAAATCATAATTTAACCATTCAAGCATCTTCCAGTCTAGTTGAACTCTCCTGGTGTCAGTGTTCTCAATCTAAAAGGCCTCTTCTATGATATAAGGACATGACATAAGTAATTGATTCCAAACCTGTGCATTATGGGAAATTACTTAATGTCAGAAATCATCAATGATCTCGATGCAGGTATTTGGTGGCTGAAATGACCACAGAAACAAGAAAAATACCAATATAATTGTAAGGATCTTTATGGAGCAAAAAAAAAAAAACATACTTATAGGTCAGTATATTTAAAGCTAATTAAACTGCTACCATTCAGAAATTGTGATGGTTTATACTATTTCTTTGACATTTGATTAGTTTAACCATTAAAGACGATTAAACGTTGTTACTGTAGTTGCAGCTCTGGATCTTTGCCTAAAACAATCCCTCTTAAAATCAGCTAAAGCACTATCTATTGTGCACTCTTACTGGTTATGTCTGACATTCACATTAATTAACAAGTGTTGATCCCTGTACTACCTGGGTTCGGTTTCAGAAAGCAGATTAAGTGAAAACTTGAGTCAGTTAGTTCTGAGATGAGGGAAACTCTGGGTTCTGTTTCAGAAAGGGAGGTTAATCGAACCTGAGAGAAAGAGCGAGGGGTAACTCCAGCCTGTTGCAAAAAGAGAGGTAATTCAACCTCAGAGTCAGTTAATATGGTAACTGAGCCTGTGAAACTAACCTGGTCTGGAGCAGGTTTTCTTCAATAAACCTTGAGTTTCACTCAGTCTCCTCCCTCTGACTCAGCGCTCTTTCATTTCTTCATTCATTCAGTCTATATCAGACTCATTTTAATGCAGTTTGTCATCTGCATCAATAAAAAAACAGGGTTGGTTTATTAACCATGTTAGGCAGACTATAAAACATTTTTGTTACGAACATGGCATTTTCTTTTGTCTACGATGCCGTTGATGAGGAAGCACTTTCCAAACCAGTTTGAGGTTTTTACCATGGTGAACCATAGTATCATGGCTCTGTTTCATACTGCCTTTTTATTGTAGTGGTGCACACACTTAACTCTGAATACTCTGAGTTGATTAAACCAACTCAAATCAGCTGTTCTGGAGCCCCCCCCAAAAAAAAAAAATCAGTTTCCCATCTCAGGGTAAATCAACTCAGATCAGGGTTTGTAAAATATCCTTCCTGAAACGGACCCCAGCTCCTTTGTTGGTGCTGCTGTTTTCAAATACACAATAGGCCTATAATAAAATAGTGCAGGTGTTTTAACCAACTAGGTCTACAAAAAGATCAGAGTAGGCTATAAATGTTTGTGAAAAAAAATAGGCTTATTTTAAAGAGGTAAGCTACATATAAGGTAGCCTACACAAAGTTACACAAAACATAAAATTCCTTAAAAAAAAGGTTATTGTGACTTTTTCTCAGATATATCCACATACAAGGAGGGTAGGGCATTTTATATTGATGCTAATTAAATCAGCGAGATAGTCGTGGCAAAGGTAACAGATGAATCCAACTGCTACAAACTGTTTGAGCAAAAGGAATTGAAAAACACTACAAAGCTACACATTGTTCATCAACCCAACAAGAAGCCAAGTGGATTTAGCCAACAACTGTATGAATACACCTGAGATATCACCTGCATCAAATGTAGCAACACAACGCCATTAATTTATGCTTTCATTTAGCAATGCCGACTTTGTAAAATGTCCCCCCACGCCTAAACAATACTGTTGTAACAGTAAAATATGTGAAGGTAACATTAGTGTTGCCATTTCAATTGCAAATTGGGAAAACTCACCTGTTGCTGGTATCAACGAAGTCGACAGTATATTAGCGTTGGCTACTGTAGCCTCTTTGTTTTGTTTCCTGTTCTGGCTGAACTTCGCGCTGCTTGACAATATCCATTTTCTTCCTCACTTGGGAAACAGTTTATTGACTTTTTGTGGCGAAAAATCCGCGCAAAAGTACAAGTTCATCCTGAAATAGTGCATTCATTGTTCAACAACGCACACAAGCGTAGACGGACGCCATTTTCCCAACGCCAAATAGCGTCAGCTAATCAGACTAACCACCTGTCAATCACCCATCAAAGGGGACGCCGTTGACAAAAGAGCTGTGATGCACGAGCTTTTTCTGTCAGTGCAGAGACAACGAAACCATTTCTAAACCGAGTGTTTAACTCCAAAATAAAGAAGATAGTAGTAAAATATAAAGAAAAGTAAAGTAATAATAGTAGGTTAAAATAAGCATTAAACTATTTTTAGTAACATATAGCAACATTTAATTTTACTTTGAAATGGGAGTAACTGTTAGCTATATGACTCCAATTCAGTCATGGCATGCAACTCTTATTTTTGATTTTTGGAGTAGAAGGTATAAGGACATTTGTTGCACAAATCCTTCTTTCTTTTAAGTGCACAGTTTGCCTTGACGTTTACCGACACAGAAAAGCAAGACTGCAGCTGTTGTAAGGAAGCAAGTGTTATCAGTCTTGCACACACACACACACACACACACACACAAATGAAATGCAAAATGGCTTTTTTTAAATAAAACCAGGTACTTTCAAGTTGTAGAGAAGTAGAGAAATAAGAGACGAGCAAGTGACCAAACCTTTTCTTTATATCCAGATACTTCTACCCTTCATAATTAAGTGCATATGCCTATAATTAAAATCTTTAAAAAAATACATCAATAAAAATTTGACATTTCACAGCTAGGTCTCTTATCCCTGGTGTCATTTCTGGGGAATATGAAAGGGTGACAAAGAGATGGAAATAGGAGTGGGAGATACAGTATGGAGGAGAAAGGAGAGATGTCAAGAAGACGCTGAGAGTTTTACCTGAAGGGATGCTGAATAATGGAACGATGAAGAGGAGGGTGGAGAGGAGAGGTAAGGTGAGGTAGGAGCTGCCATCACCTCATTTTCTCTCGTTAGCTTTTCTTTGTCTATATTTCTTTTCCTTACTCATATTTCTTCTTCTCCTCCTCTCTTATTGACACTCCATAAGGTAGCTTAAGGTAGCTTACTCACATTGGAATAATTTACATGCACATTTTTATTAAAACGATCTATACTTAACACACTCTGACTATTGACATAATTAAGTTGTTGTACATTTAATGAGAGTAAGGTCATGATAATAGAAAACAGATGGTCAAATATTATATTTTTTTTAGCCATTCAATGTATTATGAAGTGGAACCTCTTCAACTTTTCAGACAGTCAAAGCAGGGCAGTATACTTCAACCCTTGTGTTGAATTGAAGCAAATCAATGGAGTGCACATGGGGCGATGAGCAGTACACCAGATATTAAATTAAACCATGTTCACTGAGTTGGTGGAGAACTTGTGCTACTTTGACCCATGTACACACTATAATCATAATATTGCCTGAAGCTGATAACTCCATAGTGGCCTAATGAGGTATTGCTAAATGTACTTGATTAGTAGAACACAAGAATAATCTTAAACTCCCGGATTGCCAAGATTAGAATCAGGCAACACAAGGAATGCAAAGGGCAGGGCAGCGATGCTCTAGCAAGAAAAGTGAGAGATGTGGGGGTTCTTGAAAAGAAGCTACTGGCAGCAATAGTAGAGCTTTATAACCTGTTCGTGTTTTTGTGCTTTTTCAGGTGACTAAGAAAAAGGCTGAGGAAGTCAATGCAGGGCACCCAAATAGCTCAGTTGGTATAGCGGGCGTCCATATATAAAGGTTTACTCCTTGATGCATTGGGGCCTGGGTTTGACTCCGACCTGCGGCCATTTGCGGCATCTCATTCCCTCTTTTCTCTCTCCTTTCATGTTTTTACCTGTCCTGTCAAAAACAAAGGCCAAAAATGCCCAAAAGATAATCTTAAAAAAAAAAAAGATTTTGCAGTCATTGGGAGCAGCTGAAGTTGAATATAATCTGTCAGAGCTTTTCTGAGCACAGCTGGACTATTTCCCTTAGCGACTGGTCACGGCTAACATAGTTCAGAATACCAATATAATTAATTTCTTTAGTTCAGTAGTAAAACCCCTGGTAATTACTATTGTTTTCCTGTGGATTCCCTGGGTACATATAATATAAACATATAATTAAAAAGGCATCAAAGACAGTGTCCAGATTTCAGTTTCTATCTGAAAATTTTAAAATCCTCTTGATTACTTTTAAAGTTTTAAACGGTCTTGCCCCGTCTTATTTAACTCAGCTACTCAACCGCTACACTCCCTCCCGGTCACTCCGGTCGGCTGACCAGTTGCTCCTGGTCGTCCCCGGATCCAAGCGGAAGCTTAGAGGGGACAGGGCCTTTTCTGTTTGTGCTCCTAAGTTATGGAATGCCTTACCTTTGACCATTCGTCAGGCTTCCTCAATACCGATTTTTAAAACTCTTCTTAAAACTCATTTCTACACTTTGGCTTTCAACCCAAACTGAGACTTGATCTTATCTGTTTTTATATAGTGTTATTGGGTAGATCTTCACCCCCAGTTTATTATTTTTATGATATTGTGATTGTTATTTTTATCTGTGTTTGCTGCCTTCATGTACAGCACTTTGTTCAGCTATTGCTGATGTGAAAGCGCTTTATAAATAAAGTGATGATGATGATGATGATGAAAGCATGTAGACCAGTTTTTGTCCCTGTACAGGAGACTTGTCCAGCTGATAGTGGCACAATACTGCAGACTGCTCAAACATCTTTTGGCTAGTACAAGGATTTCCTGGATACGTGGGTCCCACCTGTCCAAAGCTGCAGTTGAGCCTATGCCACACCAACACTACATTGTGCCATATAAAATTATGGTTCCCAACTTGAGAGCCAAGATGTTAGATGATTAACACATAATGTAGGAAAGCCCAAAACATTTAAAATCTCAGTTTTTTCTGACAGCTCCATGGTAGTTTTTGATGCAACACTTAAAAAGTATTTTGAAAAAGACATTGTAGCAGTTTTAGCAGTGGAAGAGAGTTGATGCCACCTGTCAGGGGAACTTCAGGGGGCAACTCAAACCAAGTGGATTTCAGACAAGATACTGAAAACTTCTACTCAAGCACAATTTTACTTAAGTTTCATCTGACCATGGCCTGGAGCCTGCTGACCCCTCCACACTCCTTATTCATAAGCACCACCACATCAGTTAAGTTCTCCAAGCTTTGTTACCTCAGGAGGGAATACATTAATGAAAAGGAATTTTCAGTTATCAATAAATAGATCTTCAGTATCCTAGAGGACCTTGGCATTTCCAGGCTTAAATATATTTAAAGTCCTTGATGTATTACCAGTTGCTGATGTGAAATATCAGTGGCCAAGTTAAGCTGTATACATACTATTAGAATCATTATCGAGGATCATCAAGTGAAAAAGTAAGATTGCCTTTGGCTGTGATTTTTTAAACCATTTTCCTGTCTGTGCAGATGGAAATCTGATCAGCATGAATAGAAGCTTAAATCACCCAATAAGTCGGTCATTACTGTATTTTATAGAGCTCTCACAGCACTGTGGAAGAAACACACGCTCCACTGGTGTTTCTGGAGGAAAGGTTTGTTTATCTTATTTATGAGGCAACACTGAGAAACACAAGATTTTTGTCTCATTTTTCTTGTTTGTTTTTGTTGCACCTGGCAGGTGAAATTCATATATGTAATTGTTTTATTGAGGCCAAATACTAAATTAAACAGCGTGCCACATTTTCTTCATTAAAATGTAACCAGGCTGTGCCTTAGGTTTCATCTTTTTGGTAACTTACTCTTAAACTGATAAAAAAACAGGATTATATTCTGTATAAAAATGCAATAATAATGTTTCATCTATAATTTGTATTTGCCTCCAAAGATACTTTCTCATTTCTATATTTCATTGTGTTGTACTTCAGTTTTTGTGTGCTACTGGCTTTATTAATGATATATGAAATGTTTTAGGGCACCTGAATGTTTCTTTAGCTCATATAGGCCTATTTTGTAACTCTACTGCCTCAGAACTGATTAACTGCTGCCTTTGCATAGGCTAAAAGTTTTACAGTGGAATTATGGCTAAACAACATGGTTGGTGCTTTGTGTGTGAAGCTGATTTAGTCGAATGCTTAAACTGTAAATGTGAATAAAGTTGAAAAAGGCTTTTCTGTTTTTTCTGTTTTACTTAAAAAGTCCTCCAGGTTGACTTCTTCAACTACAACATTTTGCTTTGTGACAGCAGACGAGGCGTTGAAGAATCCACGAAAGGCAACATGTTGTCATGTTGTCGCCGATGCCCAAGGCTTCCTGTTATTTGTGTTTAAAACACTGCTTTTGCTATCATTTAAATTTTGAGGATGCCAGAATGCAGTGTTGAGAAACATCAGCCTCCCAAAAATGATCTAATTCCAATTGTTGGAAGACACTGAACGATGAGCAGACTGATGATTGGACAGGCAGAGACTGTGGGAGGCACTGACGCAGGAAGGGCCGGGAGCATTGATGCAGCGTGAGCATACAACAGAGCTCCGAGTGCACTGATACGTTTAAAGACTAACAGGGGGTGCTTATTTCCTTTATTTTGAGAAAAAAATACTTTTCAACTCTCACAGTCAAAATAATTACAAATAAAGTAAAAAAAAATAATAAAGAAGAAATTATCTTTACCAAACAGACTGGAAAATGTGCTCATATTCCTGCTTAATTCTGTTGATAGTTAAAGAGATGAAAATGGTATTAATGTTTAGACCGCATGTACACACACATTCACACAATAACACACTCCCACTCACACACAGCTTTTCTACCAAACAAAACAGACAACACATACAAACACTCTTCCGTACACATCAAGAACCTTATTAAAGTTTAATATATGATGCAGAGTCACAAACAGAAACTGTACAGTATCAAAATCTGAATACATTTGAATGAAAAATACTTAACAAGGATAAAGACAACAACTAGTTAAGACAGATCAACCAGAAATTGAAGAGAAAAGGGTTTTATAATCAGCTGTTCTGAGGTCTTGTCCTGATGCCCTCTCATGTGCTCTGGAGAGAATTGAAAAGTATTTTATTAGAAGAGCAGGAGGGGGTGGGCGGCAGGGGGGGGGTTATACAGTGAAGGAGTGGGGGGTTGCAGGTTAGGAGACTGAGCAAAAGCTTATCAGAGTTTTCTACAGAAATAGAAATAGTCTTTCGAACTCACACACACACACACACACACACACACACACACACACACACACACAC
>NC_045746.1:13189611-13192349 GCF_008692095.1 Etheostoma spectabile
CACACACACACACACACACACACACACACACACACACACACACAGGCGCATGCCATTATCAGTGTTATTGTGGGGAGATACTATTAACGGAATTATTATTAAAGAACTCCCGAGCCCTAATGTGAAGGACAGGGCAAGGAAAAGCTGTTTATGATGAAATGTGTGGGTGACTGTGTGTGCATTTGAAAAGGGATATTTATATGCATGAGTTTGTGCATATCCCCACAAGTCTGCTTCTGCAGCAAAATACATTGTATTTGCATACGCTGTGTGTGCATGCAGACATGCACAACCATTTTTGTGCATAGGTGTGTGTTTTATTTCCTGGGATTTGATCACAATAATAAAAAGTAAAAAAGGGCCAGAATTATTCTTTGAGCACATGGTAATGTGTTTTGTTCTGTTTTCTTTTCCTTTCTCTCATGTTACAGTATAGTGAGAGTTGAGTATTGGTGATACCTTTTGCGTTCAAAACATCTTTTCTTGCCATGCTAATCAAGTGTGTCTGAATTTTGGAAAAGAGCAAGGGAAAAAAAGAAAGGGGAAAGTGTGCAGATATGTAGTAGCAACTGAAGCAGTAAAGAGGAAATAAAAGGAAAGAAGATTACACATCAAATCCCCTTTGCAGTGGGCCGCACTGTGAAGCTGATGATACAAAGCCGTCATACTGGGGCGATGGAGAGCTGTAATTATGCTTTAAGCAGGGACTGGATTGGATAGAGGCAGAGATCCTGCTCATATTACAGCAGCCTGTTCGTATATGATGAATCTCGATTTCTCCTGTCTGTCTGTTTGTCTGTCTGTCTATCTATTTATCCATCTATATCCCAAAATTATTGTGAAATCAGCTCATAGACCCCACAGCGGTCACTGTTGAAATCATTCAATATTAAAATTGCCTAGATGCTAGTTCCCCTCTCTCTTTCTCTCCTCATCTTGTCTATCTGCACGCTTGTTGACTATCAAACTTCACAGTTGTCAACATGAGCTACATTCATAATTCCCAGAACCAAGATCATATTTACATTTATCTATCTATCTATCTATCTATAACATTTCTGTTTGTCAGAATATTAGATTTAAATAAAGTATGTCTCAATCATCTCACATGAAGACATTCAACAGCAACAACAATGCTACTTCATATATAAGCACCTGCACACCAACACAACGACACACACACACACACACACACACCCACACCTCCTTTCTGTGTTGTTCTCTCACACACAGGAATCAAACCCTCTGTCAACAGTGTAGGTAACTCATACATAAACATGACTTACAATAAACAGAAATGATGTTTGCGAGATGTTTAAACAGAGAGACAGGCAGGCTGAGGGACAGACAGGCAGGAGCAGACAGTGCATACAGAGAAGAAATGGAAAGTTTTGTGCGTGTGCAAGCCACCTGATGTGTTAGTCCCTCTCTAGCATACATAGTATGCACAGTGAACATGCCCATGAATTGCTACTTGCTGTTTTCACATTCCCTTTATTTGTTTTGCCATTTATTCATTTGATGGATTTTTGTCTTTTGCCTTGAACAGGTTCATAATTATGTGCAGCTGCATGTGTCTGTGTGTTGACCTCTCCAGTAGACACCAGGGTGTTTAGTATTCTGGTCTCTCGCTGACTTTCTGTGGCAAATCATCACACACTTGTACACTCTCACACACAAATGATGACCCGCTGCCCCATAATTTCACTGCTAGCTCTAAAGCAGAGTTAATCAACTTGAATCAGTGTTCATATTATAAACACAAAGATAAGTTGATAATGCTGAACATAAAATAGACCAAAGATTAGGAAGCCTTTGTTGTCCCACAGATAGCACCGCTGCACTGATTAAGTTTGTCAAAGTTCCTAACCCAAAGGAGGTTGTGGAAAATTAGAAAAGGCTCTCAAATGATTTCTGTGTGGTGTGTGTTGGTGAGAAATGTGCTTCAGGCTAAGGCGCTAATGCCATCTCAGATCTTTACCATTCAATTAAACGGTGTTCCTGTAAAAGGCAGTAGGAAAATAGGCTGTGTTTATTATAAGTAATCTATACAAGTAATGTTGCTCTAAATTTAAGTCTAAAATGTCCATTTCAACCTCAACAGTTAGTGTGGCTAAATATCAAAGGTTTGTCCTGAGGGTACGCTGGAGGAAAGGTTATGGGTTGAAAAAATCAAAAATCATTATGGAAATCTTCCTATAGTTTTGTGTGTGAGGTTGACATTTTGACCTGGCAGCAGCTTGATTATAGTCCAGTTAGATTTCTAAAGTATGTTACGTGCATTAAATAATATAAGTGACAAATTAATAATCTGATTCTTACATCAAGAGCAAGCTAGTAAAGTAGAAAAAGAAGGCAGGCAGCGGTGAGGAAAAGATGAGAGCAAAAATACATTTTGGCTGCGGAGCTCCTGGCTACATTCAGACGGCGCAGCGGGAGGCATGTTTGGAGCTTTCACATTTTTCTATTGCAAATTTTCTCTGAAAAATTCACCTGACTTGATATGAAAGCTTTATGTACTATCTTTTCGGCCCACAGCCTGCACAGGTGTGCCTTTGTGCTCCCAAAATCTGTGCGGTCTGACTCAGGCGATGATGGGACTCATGCTGTAGCCACAGCTTGTCCGTTGTTTTGCCTGAGGATGTATAGAACAAAGGTATTCTTCTTGTCTCTTTTTCACAGTAAAGTACTAATAAATAAAACACATTGTCAATTTTCAGTATATTTGTTATTACTTT
>NC_045746.1:13192359-13192502 GCF_008692095.1 Etheostoma spectabile
TATCATCGTCATCATCATCAACATTATTCTTCAAGTTTAGCTGTGTAACAAACTTTTTCTTGGCTTTTAAAATATGTTGAAATATTCTTGCATGAAATAAAACCTAAAAACAGTAACATACAGAAATTTAGCAGAATAAAAAT
>NC_045746.1:13192512-13212360 GCF_008692095.1 Etheostoma spectabile
ATGAGAAAGACAATAACCTAAAAAAAAAAATCAAAACATTCTATGAAAGCCATTCTACTAAAATATATTGGTTAAATGTACACAGTTGTGTGTGTGTATATGTGTGTGTATGCATGTATTCATATGTCTGACCAATAATAAACTGGCCTTTAGCTCCCTTGTCTCCCATGGGTAATACTGTACATCCCAAAATGTACACTCGATCCGTACCACTGAAGGTGTGGTTCCTTGTGTGTGCGTGTGTGTGTGCGTGTGTGTTGTCCCTTCCTTGGCAATAAGAACATAATAAATGGAGTGCAAGCAAAAGCATAATTCTCTATAACACATTCTGAGAAAGACAAAAATGAACAACAATGTAAACGCTGATGTGAAATGCCGTTAAACCTTAAACAGACACTCATTATTGAAGTAAAACATGTCATGTGTGTCCTGCAGAACCTCCTTTCTTACCCAATTCTTTTGCTTATTTTAAACTATAAATGACAGCTAAAATGTTCCCCTAAAATTCCTATAGCTATTATCAACTATTTATGTTTTAGATACAGTATCCTTACATGACTCATAGGAGACGTTAATGTTAAGCTGGAAAATACACAAAAGAAGATATTTGGAGAGGAAACGGTTCTGCAGAGCACTTATAATATGAAGAGTGCATGAACAAAGTTTTTTATTATCAAAGCTGTGTTCTTTTTACTTCAACACACTTAACACGGGGAAAGGATTTTTCTTTCAAAAGCTAAAAGATTAAAACCGTTTGGCATCAGAATTTGTCTCCAGCCCACTGAGAAATCCTTGTGGTCAAGATCAGATGTACACTCAGATTTAAAACAAAAAAACAAGTTCATCCTGTTCCTCTCTTTACATCTTTGTCCTGCCGTTTTCTAGAAATCTCATGGAAATGTTTACAAAAAATTCATGTTGATTTTTTATCAGATGGGAATACCATTGGCAAACAAAACCTAAATCGGAGAAAATCAACACACTTTGCATGGAGTGTTGTGAGTATTTGAAATTTTACTGCTGGTGACAATTTCTTTCAACAAACCAACTGAGTCAACATCACCTTTTTGGATGCAACCTAATCATCTAACTCCCATTTAACCCCCCCTCAACCTGTCTACCAGCTGAAAATACCTTCATGAGTACTTTAAACAAAAGGGATGCAGGATAGTGGAGGAATACAGAAGAGATGAGTGGCAGAGGGTAGGAGTATCAAGTGGAGAGATCAAGAGATGAAGTCAAATTGGACTACAGACAAAAGACACAAGTGATATTGAAGGGAAGTAAAGAGACAACAGAAGATAGGGGATGAATGGATACATAGACCTCTTTTTATCAGCCACTACGAGCATCATTTGATCCCATTCTCTCTCTATTCATCCACCTTCTGCCCACATATTCTTCAAAGGCACCCATCTATCCATCTCAGCAGGTATCACTCAATCCTTCTTTTTGTTCCGTCTTTTAAGAAAGCAGTACTGGATTCCTTTGCCTTTTTTGTTGCTACATTTGCAAATGTAAACAGTTTCCATTATTGTTAAGAGATGCCCATAACTAAAAAATAAACAATGTAATATTCTAAGAAAACTTTACACATTAGCTCAAGAGAATTCCTAGAATAAGAACAATTCATATCACATATATTTGCTTTTTGAATTGGCTTCATCCGTGTGTTATGAATAGTGGAGCCATACATGGTAAAAGGTCATAAGCAAACTCTTCGAATGACAAAAAAAAAATCCTTATACATGACACCAGAGTGGGACGTGGACACAAGGGCGGCGCACGTGACTGTGTGCGGGACTGATTTCTTTGCATTGATACTGCAGCAGTGAGATGTCTTCCGTGATAAGACAGATCAACATCAACAGTGTGAAAGGGTTCTTAGCGTTTCGTTGTGACATTCAGTACTGTGTGCAGTGTTCTGTGTACAGTGCTGGTTAAAAAGGTTTTCTGGGTGTTAAGGCCTTGGTGTCTTAAACATTTCTGCAAGAAAGAAGTCTCAGGTCACGGCTGGTTTAAAAAAGAAAAAAACGTGAAATTTGACCTGTTGCACACAAAACAGTCTTGACTTAAAGGTGCTGTAGGTAGGACTGCGAAGATCCAGGACTTAGTCAAAAAGTTTGAACATCGACAACTTCTCAGTCCCTCCCCCCTTTCTGCTAAAGCATAAAACGGTCTCCTAAGCCCCTCCCCCGACAAGGGAGAATGAATGCGTGTGCATTAGCAGTGATTGACATGCAGTTTGACCACCCCCCTGGCTAGATTGGTGCATCTCAACAGGGAGCTGTGGATTTTTGCAAATTGCACTACAGGGTGTAGGTTTTTTTTTTTTTTAATTACCAGCTTCAAAATAGGGGCAGTTTTAGCAAATGACAGAAAGTTAGTTTTATAAGGCTTACCTACTGCACCTTTAATTCTCTAGAAAACCTACTGCAACATATTAATAATAAACTCCTCCTTCGAATAATAACATCTAAGAATGAGCTTTACTTCTACCATGATATGGGCACTCTGGTGACATGACTGCATGCCATCTCCACATAAACCAGTACAGAACATCTTCTTGGTATTTCAGCTTTCATTCAAAAGTTATCGAGGCATATGTCTCAACGTTTCTACAGTTTGCATACATGAAAAATGAAATATAGTTCAAACTAGTGATTGAAAGTAAGCATAGCAACCAATTTCATTTTTTAAAAGCACATGTAGGTCTTTCTCATGGACTGAAAATGCCAAGTGTGAACAGATGTCTGACCTACCAGACAGCTAGGCTGAAATCAAGCCTTTATAATGGATGACTGACATATTGATACATGGGAATTATTTGCCTGACATGACTCATAACTTACATAACAATTTGACACAGACAGATTAAAAAAACTGTACAAGTTACCAGGCACTAGGCGGAATATTTTCCATTCATGTCTTTTGGATAAGCATAGAAAAATATCTTGTTCTTATTCTTTGTTCCTTTCTGTCTTTTATTTTATTTCTGCCTATTATTACTTTCTTCCTCTTGGTGATTTTTGTTTTCTAGCAACTAAGGCAGCAAGGCAGGAGAAGTGATTTTCTCGTCATAAAAATAAACAAGATGGCCTTTGTGTTGCTCCATTCTGAAGAGTAGGGGGACTTTCACTGACTTGACAGTCACAACTCTCGGAAACTAACGATAAAAATGTGGTTTAAAGAAAGACTCAGTTATGGTATCAGGCGGGTCTTTTTCTTAACTTAAGAGACTGATTTAGAGCCCAAAAGTGAGCAATGAATGGCAGGGTAGAGGGTTGAGTTGGTTGGAGTTGACATGATCGTTTTACTTAAGTGAATTATAAAAAGTAACATTTTTAGTATTGTTTAGGTCTAACAGTTCCCATCCATAGAAATTATAGATCTTATAAGACGCTACCATGCTACATAGAGGTAACCTATCGAACTCTCAGAAATACTGAATTAAACACTGTAGGCGAGAAGCTCTGTAATCTCAATACAGAGCAAAAGTTTGTCCAGCTAACCCAAATAATTGATCCTTATGATAACATTTAGGGTTGATTTCCCTAAGTTATTAAGTCTCTCTATAAAACCACAAAACCTAACAACATGTGAAAGACATACAGAAAATATAGGTACATACTAAGACCATTTTGACCTATTAACACATAAAAAACAGGATAAGAACATATACAAGAGAACGTAATGTAACATGCTAAAACCATCAGACCGTTAAACATGTAAAAATGATGTGTCACATGCTATGAAACAGGTGGGTTGGTGTGCAACACGTGTGACCCCTGAGGACTGAATTACCGAGCGCAAGCCTTCATTATGTTTACATTATCGTTTGGGGACGGATTCATCCTTTGATCCGCACACACACAAACGCAATTACACAAATGCACATATACACACAACCCTCCTTCTCTTGCAGTACCATTTCTATTACACGGCTGTTATCAATGTAACAAGTCTCCATGAGAACACAAACAACAAATAGCTTAAAAAGTAAAGAACTCAAATAGACTAATTTTTATAGTACCATTTCCTGCAAAAAAAGCATTATTTGCTTTTACAAAATAACATTATATAGGAAAGTTTAGCAAATTGCATGGTTTGTACTATATCATACTTATTATTATTATCATTGATATAAATGTTAAGCAGGTTAATAGATGGTTGTTCTATTAGGCAGGCAGCCAGGCACGTAGCTAGTATCATGGCACGGAGGAAAGTAGAAAATAATGTCACTTGGTTTGATCCTAATGGATGAAGAGAACACTTCGGTCCGGAATTACTCCGGTTTTACCAGCTGAAACTGGATTTAATCAGTTCAATAAATCACTGTCAGATCAAACCTAACCAGTCTCCAATTTTGGGCCACTTTGCAGCAGTGGTGGTGATTTAGCCAGTTTTTTTTCTTTTGTGCCAGTTTCAGAAACAACATGGCATTAATTAAAGAAATCAACTGATCCTTTCGTACCAAGGTAACACCAGTAACTGCAGCGCAGAACAAAAGAGGTTGAACTCCGACCAGTTTCAACAAGTCAAAAAAAGTTTTGGTTTTGGATCCATTTGCACTACAATAAAACAGTCAAAAACATGCTCTGGACCAGAACAAAGCAGTTCTCACCAGATCAGATCTGGTTGTACCAAGATAAAACAGTCTGAATGATGCTTCAGACTAGTTTGGCCCAGCTTGGTGGTTCAGTTTAGCATGGTGCATAACAGATCAGCTCAGTTCACTTAAAGTGTTTTGACTTTAGCATTTTTCTTATTTTCTTTTTTTTTTGCTATGCTGTATGGTGGCTGTGCAAGTGCTGAGCTCCTCAAACTCATCCTCAAAAATGAAGCCAGTCCAACTTTCAGTCGAGCTTCCAATCCGCTTATTTGGAAAGCACATGAAGTGGCTGTTTATTAAAGGTGATTTCAGCTGCATGCCTGGACTCCGTTGTTAAATACTTGCAAAAGAGCTGTCAAGTGACCGTCACTCAACACAGGATTCAGGCTATTTCTCCAAACTGTCCCTGCAGCAGTTCAGCGGGATCCTACGATGATTTTCGACCATTTGACAGCCGAGTGCTTCCAGCATAAGGATGGGTTCCATTTAGTGCCCAGGATAGACCATTTTGACATGAGCTAGCCTCCAGGAACGTGGAGGCAGACAGCTTATTCATTCAATAACACACGCTCTTAAATGTTTGTGAGAGTCAAAGGCGTCAGATTAATTACTCTTTGTGTTCTCATCTACGTTTTCAGATTCAGCAACAGTTGTGGCCTCTGTGGTTTTTGTGATGTCATCATTACTATCTGACACCATGTCATCTCCCATTTCCTGGTTTGTTACGTCATGACCCTCTCCTCTGACCTCCATTTCAACTTCTGTTTCATTGTCAGTGGCATCGTTGCCTGTAGATTCTTTCGCTTGAATGTCATGATTAATTCCTATGACGTCATTGCTATCCTCTGTGATCTCGCTCTGATCCTCTTCATCTTTTTCCTCCGGTGTCACGTTTTGACACTCGTGCCCCGACATCACTGTGGCGTTCTGGATCACGCCGTCCTGCCCGTGACCTTTCTTTTGTGACGTTTTGTCTGTGTACCTGTGTAGGCCTCTCTGTATGTGTGTGGTGAAATCATAGCGATCCACACACACATGGAGGCAAAAACTGCATTGGTATGGTCCCTGGTCGCCGTGGCAACTCATGTGCAGGGCATACATGACCTCGTCTAGGAAGTAGATCCCACAGTGGATGCAGCGATTGGTTAGGTCATCCTGCGTGGCCACATCCACCATCGCGGGATTCGATGCGACACTTGACCGACCTTTTGTCGAATGATCCATTTCCTCCTTTCCTATCTCCTCTCTATGGTTCCCTCCATCTATCCTCTCCTCCTCCTCTTTCTCCCCTTTCCAGTTTTCTCTCAACCTCTCAGCAAGTGGCGACTCTTGCCTTCTCCTCTCTGCACCATTTGTTGACATGTGTGCATGTGCAGCACTTGTATCTCTTTGTCTTATTGCGAGATCCAAAGGAGCATCGTTTTCTAATGATGGTGAAGAGGTTTGGGAATGAAGAGGAGGAGGAGGATAGTGAGGAGGGGCTGGAGGAGGGGGTAGAGGAGAGTAAGGAGAGGCACAGTAAGGCACGGTGTAGCTTTGCTGATGATGCTGCACTGGAGCCACCATTGCAGCGAGATAATGAGCGTTATTTCCAAGGCTACCAGGGCTGCTTAGATTACTGATGCTACCAGGAACCCCAGAGGCAGCTGCCATCTTATACTTGGTCCAGAATCTGAGCCAATCCGACTCAGGGGTCAGATCAGGTGAGAGGGTTAATGGAAGGGGTAAGGAGAAAAGGGGGTACTGATACTTTTCAATGGGTGAACCAGGAGGCGAATAACTAGACGGTTTGGATGGACGCATGTACTTTTCAATCGGACTGCCTCTTTCTGATCCCCCTCCTCCTTTACCTCCCTCTACTTTTGATATTATCCCTCCCTCAGCGGTGCCCCCATTGCCCTCAGCTACCAATGAGGAGGGGGGATGTGAAGGGAGGAGCAGAGGAGGCATGCGTCGGTGGATCTCCAATGTTTGATTGGCTAGAAAGGCTTGAGTGGATCGGGGCGAGCGTGAGCGAGGGGAAGGCTGCTGGTTTTTGATTGTTGCACAGCTTCTGTCCAACTCCTCGCCATTCACGCGCTCCTCGCTGGTGATGCGTTGTTTTGGGGCGGGGGTCTCAGTTGACAGTGAATCAGGGTTGAGCCGTTTTCGGGTTCGGCGGCGGATGATTTGTTCACCGTTGTTCTGCTTTATGATGTTTAGAGGTCTGGGTGTCTGCAAGATGAAGAAAAAAGAAGAGGCTCAAATTACATTTAGAATTACATGTAGTTTTAATTCATTTTCCTGTTTGAACATTGTCGTATCACTTATTTAAGGGTGCTTTTCTGACATGACTAAAAATTGCAACCACACATAGCCCAGCATTATTTGACTGTGATTATATTAAATGAATTGCCCTACAAAAACGAAATTGTTTAACTATTGAAACAGTTTAGCTTACAACCAATCAAATCAAACTTGAACATAATTTGACAGGAGATCTGACTCAACTGGAGTGACTGTTTCTTACAATGAATGCAAAGTAGTAAAAAGGTGTCTCAGTGAAGCTTACAATGGTAGATAAAAGTTTTAAAAGTCTCAGTTCATCTGAACCTTTCCTAAGCAAAATACACTACCACTAGACACTATCCAGCTCGCCTTAGCATGGGGTTTTTGCCCTTACCACAAGGGGGAGCGCTTACATCTGATGCAAATTGAGAGTGTCCTGAAGACTCAACTTTTACTTTATTGACAGATCCCTAATAAACACGTGAACATATGGCTTCATTGATGTTTGAACTACTATTGAGTAATCTCACTAAAATTAATTAATAAATTAATTAAAATTATAAGGTAGCATCCTACAACATATTGAAATGTATATATATATACATATCTACTCAGTGTTTTGGTTAAAAAGACAACAGTCAAGCAGAATTCCATAGAATACAAACTTCTTGGTAACACAATATATGAAGCACTACTCACTTTTTTCAGTTTCACTCTTAATAAAGAACTTAATAGATATATGAGAGAGGATGACTCTATTTGATGTTTCTTTCCTAAACACATGCCAAAAGGAATCAAAACAGTCTAAAACATTTCCAGACAAATTAGCGAATGATTTTCTTTCCTGGAAGTAAAATAAACTGGACCGTTTAAAGTGTCTTTTAGAGTGTCTACACTTCAACTCAAAAGTAATGACTTGTTATCATTTCACTATTAAAGAACCGACTGCAGTGAGGCATCCCCTCTAAAAACACATTATATGAAGTGAACTCCAACCAGCATTTATTAAAATCTAATTCAAATTAAACAAAGGCACAAAGAGACAAGCTTATCAATTATCAACAAAAACTTGTGAAGTGTTGTAGAGTTTATTGCCATGTAGATTGGATTTATTGGACGTTGTACAGCAAAAAATCTTGTTACTGTGTGCATGTATGTGCCTGTATGTAACTCCTGTATGTTTCTAGAAATCCCCTGATGTATGTACTGTATGTACTGTATGCATGTATGTGTGTATGTATGTGTGTATGTATGTATGTATGTATGTATGTATGTGGGTGTGCTGTGTGTGTGTGTGTGTGTGTGTGTGTGTGTGTGTGTGTGTGTGTGTGAGTGATTGGGCTTTTAAAATAAATTGTGGCAGTTGAAAACCAAAAAGATGTGTTTAGAAGCACCAATCAAAAATAGATAGAGAGTGAGAAATTATGATGAGAAACATGGAGGAAGGTAAGATGTTTAAGATTCAAGATTTCTTTGTTGTCATTCCACAGTACACTGTAGTACGAAATTACGGGCAAAGTTCACAACTTAAAAAATATAGCACAGTAACAATTAAAAACACCTTAGAAAATTGAGATATTAGATATATAAATAATAATAAATAAATGCGTATATGGGTGTGCAGAGCATGTAGAGTGATAAATATAAATATACCAACTCTAAAAAAACTAAAAAAATATAAATATCTAGATAGATAAGTGGATAGAAAAGCAAAAAGAAGGTGGGTGAGGTCTTTTATGCAAAGAAAGAAATTCTATGTTGGGAATGATTTATACTTGTGTGTATGTGTATTCATGTATATGTGTATGTGTATGTGCACCTACGTATGTGGATAGCTCTCTGTCTGCAATTAAGTCTGTGTCTCTCCCAATGCATGTGTATTAGAGCAGGTTTATGTGTGCGTGTCAGTGTGTGTGAAGTCCTCGTCAGTCATTGTAGAGCTGCTATTGAAACTATTCAAGAAGAGATGAGTCATTTGTTGAAAGTCACAATGACAATCAACAGTCTTAAGTCTAATGTGCCAAAACTAGCTCTAGAAAAAACCCACACACATTGTTTCAATGATCTATTATGCACACACATTACAGACAGGTGCTTCCCCTCACCAGCCAAACTAATAATAGTCCCTGTAGTTAATCAGAGAGTTATCCTCCTGGTCCGCGTTTTTCTACACATACCTGGATCATTACCATAAACAAGAGTCCATCACTGACAGTGACAAAATGATGTTAGCCAAATCTGTGACATTTTTCTTATTCTTTATGGTCCTCTGGTTTTGTATTTCCAGCTGAAGAGTGAGGAGAGGAAAAGGTAAAGACAGGAGTGGAGTGGAGCAGAGGCAAGAACAAAGGAGGTGAGATGAATGAGAAGTGGGAAAGAGTGATACATGGTAAACAGGAAGAAGAAGAGGGAGGAGACATGGAAGAAAGAGGAAAATGAAGAAGGGAGGGACTGGAGTGAAAAAAAGGAGGACGGAAGAAAAAAGGCAAGAAGCAAAGAAATAGCACCCCTCATGATGGTAACAGTCTAACACACACACACACACCCACCCACCCACCCACCCATCCACCCAGCCACCTCCCCACACACACACACACACACAAAAGACAGCTGTAATTTTGTACATCTTTATGGTTGTGGGGTTGGAGTAACAGCTGGTAGACATCATTCTTCCTTATTGAACCATCTTTTCATCTCTTCCCTTCTCTTTTTAGATATCACCTCTGCATTTTCTCCCAATCTCTCTGTCTCCTTCCATCTCTAACTCTTTACACTCACCCTCCCCTTTCATTATCTCTGTCCTCACTCTTTATCTTTCCTCCTTTCTTTGTCTTCCTCCCTTTTCTTACTTTGTTTGTCTTTCTCTATTTCTCTCCTCTCCCTCCCTTTATGTCTACCTTTTTCTTCCTCTTTATTCATAATGCTCCCCTCCCCTCTCTCACTCTGAAGTGTTTTACTAGCTGCTATCCTCTCTAATAATGTGTGTAGAGCATATAAAACTTTTATTATAGGATATAAAATATGGCTGTCGTGAAGATTGTCAAGAGTAGAGGGAGCTGGAACATGATTGGAGCAGCAGATGAGATGAACGGGTTGACCCAAGACCGTCTCCAGGGGCAGGAAGGAGTAAACTGCAATATCTTGTCGTCCTCCGAAAGGTCTTTAAAATTCCATTGGATAATTGCAGCATAGTGCTCTGGGTTTTAACACGGTCAACCCACTGGTGCATGTACTAACACTGTGATTTATGACACTAAAACATTTTAGTTCACTTTGAAATTTTACAAGCTGAGTTTAAAAAACAATGTGTGAACATGAATCTGGCATAAATATGGTAAAGCTCTGAAGGCTTGTTTCACAATGGTAATATTTGTAAACCCTTTTGTTAAATAGGTATATTGGAGTGTGAAATAAGCTTAAACCTCATACAAACATATGCGGTGAGAAAGCTTAATATTCTGAAGTCAACTAAGTTCCAGGCTGGGTCTTTATCTCATCTGTAATTCATGCAGTCTAATTAAATTTGGGATTTCCATAGAATTTCCCCGGGCTTAGATGGTAAAGTTGATTCATTCCATCATATTTCTCACTCCATGGAGTTGGCTCACTGTGACTGTTTAAATGGTCTGCAACTCCTGGCTCGCACCAAATCAAATATACTTTTTCCACAATATTACATTTTCACACCAGGATTTACACAGTGCATGAAGGAATTTAACCACAGTATGCACCGTTTAAGTTGCATCGTGTGCTAATCGGCCAGACAGAAGGAATGATAATTAATGGTCAAAACCACCCCGTGGACGTATTAAAACAGCATAGAGTCAATAATATGGACTAAAGTAATGATCTAGTACAACCTTAGGAGTATATGTAGGTCTCCTATAGGTGGATGGAGTTCAGCACTTCACATTACTTATGTATGATATACCTTGAGTTTCAGCTTTCCATTCAGTTTCTCTATATATAAGGTGTTTTTTAAATGTATAGCTCCCTTCTTGTCTCTCTTCTAATAAGTTTGAAATTGTGAAAAAAGGAAATCAGAAATATACAGAAACTTGTACAGTATCAAGTCTGGGGCAGCTATTTCTATTCATCTCACAGGTATATTTTGTATAATCTAATGTATATCGTGTAATGCAGACTTACCGAATGCAGTTTTTGGTATAAACCACAAGCGTTGCAGACGTAGCCTCCATTTGCATTCTTCCTCCACAACGATGTCTTGGTGGTCAGACAGTTTGCACAGAAGACCCCACTGCCTCTGCGCCGCTATGGATGGAGAAAGACAAACTACATTAGAGCATGTGGTAAAAATGATGACTGATGAAGAAACGTTTGGTAGATCAGAAACAGGCAAAGCCATGGCGAGAAAAGAATGTTGGGGGAAAAAATGAAAATGCTGACTTAAGTTTTGATACCTTTTTAATATTCACACCAGTCGAGTAAGTTTAGGGGAGAGAAAAAACAGATTGACTTGGTGGCAGAGAAAGGAAGGTATCTCATGTATAACGCCTAATGGGAAATTCCATCAAGAACACGATTCTCCTCTACACTGATTTCTTTTGTATAAAACAAAGTTAATTGAAACAAAAAAATTTAATTCAATGCTTGAGTTGGGTGAATACATTGTGAGTGTAAATGGACTGTATTTATATAGCAATTTTCTAGTCTTAACAACTACTCAAAGTGCTTTTACATAGTACAGGAACATTCACACACTATGGCCAAGGTTGCCGGCTTAGATAAACACTCACACTACAATGACACAGCAGTGTCTTGGGACGCCAAGACATAGGACAGCAGGGCCAAGGATCAAACTACCAACCTTCCGATTGATAAGCGACTGCTCTACCGTTGAGCAACAGCCCCATATGTGTATGAGTATGTGTGTCTGAGCAAGGTCTTGGGAGAGATACTGCGGTACTTCAAGTCAAGTCAAGTACTCCTCAACAGATGTGGAAAGAAATGAGTTATGCTTTCACCTTCTAGCATAAAGTGCTTAAGTGTTTATCCGAACTGCAGGAGGTACTTTACAGGTAAGTGTTTGACTTTTACTGTTTTTGTATACACACACACACACACACACACACACACACACACACACACACACACACACACACACACAAGTTCAGTTCATGGAGCAGCAGTGCATAGAAGAGTAGTGTGTGCTAGGAAGGTGGGGATGGGGAAGGGGGTGAAAAGGCCAATTGTCGTGGCAACGTGCTCCATCACAGTAATGAGCCAATCACAACGTTTCTCCATCCCATTAAGTCTCTGGCCCCATTCACCACCTTTATAACCCTGAGAAGACAGCATACCTCATCGTTGTCCTCCACGACTCTGTCAGTTTCTCTCTCTATCTGCCCTGTCTATCCAACCATTGCTTTTTCTCTCTGCTTTAATTGTTATTTCAGCATTGTTCATCAAACCTTCATTGCTTCCTCTCTTCTTGATTTCAGGTTACTTTAGTTTTTGATTTGTTTTACTGATTTAAATATCAGTATGGTCAAGAAAACACCATCATGTAATTCTTTTTTTTTTTTTTTCACTGACTTGTGTAATATGTGCATTTCTGTCTCTGTTTGTAACGATGATCTCACTATGGTTGTGCTGGTAAATGTCTGCATACTATATGTGCCTATGGGTTTGGTTTACAAAAAACACCCTCTATCTCTCTCCCTCTCTTTCTTGTATTTTCCCTCGTGCTGAGTGCTCATTATATTTTTTGGGGCTCAAAGCACCCAGTGCTAGAAGTTAAAAACATTTCAACTTTTCACAAAAGAGTGCTGCACTTCAATCAGGCTTTCTGTGGACTCAGAGCTACAGATGGCGCCACTACGAGCACTTCGACCGAGCATCTGTTTCGTGCTGCCAGCTGAAAGCAGAAGGGCCCTTAACAGCTAATGTACTGCAAAGATCACAGAACAATTAATCACCCACATTTCTCTGGGAACATGCACCACACACAGGCATGCACATATATGGCCGGAGCAATATAAATTTGATGAAAAATGATTTGTAGTTCTAATCAGTACTGCAAATGTGAAAAGATCCTGCCAAATGTATGTAGTGGTGTTGGAGAATTCCCTCAACTTTTAATTGTAATAGCAAACATCGTATTTCATATTTAAGACATGGATCCAAAGTTCATTTGCTGTCTTGTGCACACATATTAGGAAGTTAGGACTACTTAAAGGAGATTTATCAAAAATTAATTATTTGAACATCAAAATAGCAACGGATCAGGATCTGATTAAACATTTGTACTTGACAGCGTTAAAGGATTAGAAATAAAATTCTTCTGCCAATGAAAAGTGGTTTAATAGCTCTCTTTGTTTTCTCGCTGCAATTTAGTTTATAAACAGACATTTATGATGGCATCTGTCATACTGTCTGGATCCGGCTACACATGACAAAATCAAACTCTTAGATTGTTCAAAGATTTAAAACAAAGGAACACCGTAGATGTGTTTATTTATGCTGGTGGAGCTTTGTCTCTTAGTCTCAATATTTGTATAATATAACATCCTGTTTCCAATAATGCTGTATGTAATAAACACCTGAGCTAATATTAGAGTATTTAGGGTACATGTGTTTTTTGTCCATTTGGCATCAGAACACTTTTATGACCAAGTCTTTTTGTGTGTATGTATGTGTATGTATGTGTGTGTATGTGTGTGTGTGTGTGTGTGTGTGTGTGTGTGTGTGTGTGTGTGTGTGTGTGTGTGTGTGTGTGTCGCCCAAACCATACGGTCAGCACATGTAGAGAGACAGAGCCAGGTGATTGATTGATGTACACTTCCTGTGTCTCTGTTTGTGTGAGTATATATGTGTGTGAGTGTGTGTGTGTCTAGTGTTGCAAGCCAAACAGTGCATCTGTCATCAGAATTCAGTTTCCCTCCGAGCGTCCAAATCACTCACATATGGCCCCACAGCTGCCCCTCATTGCAATACACACACACACACACACACCTGAAAATACTTGCTTCCACTGGCTAATGAAGGCATGCAAGATTTGGATGAGAGGCAGCAAGCCATATGTGTGTGTTGGGGATATTTTGGCTACTCTAAAACCACGGTACAAGCACGGTACAGTGTGTGTGTGTGTGTGTGTGTGTGTGTGAGAAAGAGGTTCAAGTGTCAATTACACAGGAAAGTAGAGAAATAGCCCCCAACACCTTCCAAAATGCACACGTGCACATAGGGAGAATCTGGCTCATGATCTTTAACATCCTTTTCATCATCAGCTGGTTGGCTGGACAAGTGTGGAACTGTGCAAGTTCACATGTATGCACACACAGCTCTATATTTGCATACATTAACATGTTTTTTTTTTTGTGGGAGTGCATCTCTTGGTGGCTTCAAAACTGCTTGTGTGCAGGGTTTATGGGTGTGGGTCTACAGAATGTGTGTGTATGTGTCAGTATGTTTATTCAGATTGATTACTAATACCAGGCCTCTCACACTCACCTCAGCCAAAAGAAGAGGGCTGCAGGTAATTAGAGCTCAGGGTCCTAATGACATCTATTTATCTGTGGCCTATGATACAGTTCAATTAGCACCACCAACAATGCCCTCTGAGACACACACAGACACACAGACACACAGACACACAGACACACAGACACACAGACACACAGACACACAGACACACACACACACACACACACACACACACACACACACACACACACACACACACACACACACACACACACACATGCATTAATTAGTCAGGAAATTAAAGTCTTTATCAACTTCCTTCTAATCAAGCCAATAAATAAACTTGAAACTTGATGTTTAGATACAAACTTAAGTTTCTTAAGTAGGAAGTACATTGGAGTACCCAATGTAAACACTGCTCTATTATCCCCAGGCGTTATTCTGAGGGGTGTGTCCAAGTGTGCATTTGGAACTTTATATAAAATATTATACAAAATATTACATTTTGTATAATATGTAATATGTAAAAAGTTGACGATATTGGCAGATTTAATCAGTCTCATAATTCTCATGAAAAGGCTGCAAAAATTAGAGTACAATCTACTTAGCGGCAGGCTGCACATAAAACAACATTTTTGGTTTAATAACTTTCATAATCAGCGTGGTCAGCCTCTAATGCACAAACTGCTCTAACAAATAGCTTTTTGCTCTTGTGACAGTAAATGTAATGCAAGAATACAACTACTAAGAGGCTACTGTTGTTGTTTTTGGGAAATATGCACTTAAAAAATCTCTTCTTCGGTTTGTTAACAACTCTAATACGAATTTTATTTTTGTATTTTTGTTGACTTTTTCATGGGTTTGCACTGCTACGCCAACTTTCCATTAAATGGGTTAAAATGATTGATTTCCTTTACATTCAAACAGAAGTTACAAGCTGTTTCCTAGTGAGCTTTTTGTGACTCTACTCATAAAAAGTACTAATAAATTATATAATATATAACTATATAACTTTATTGTTGAGAATCAGATTTTTATTCAACATCAAAACAGATGGTGTAACCACACAGTAGCTGGACCCTTCAGCTGTTGAGTCCACTCTGAGATTCTCCTGAAGCCATAAATTTACAGATGTTTTACAAACTGTTACACTGCATGGTCTTTTACATCTTAATAGAAGAGCTGGCTGTAATAGATAAGCATCCACTGGTTTAGAGTCTGCAGCAAGATTGACTCTCTCAAATTTATTTTAGCTACCATCTGCTACCAATATGCGGTGGTAGCTTTAAACTCTGGTGGTGTAGTTTACTTGAAATTATTTGCCGAGGCAGACGAGTGCCTTCAAATGAGCTGCTGTTTTCCATTTTGAAAGTTAATTATTATCTCCCAGCTTATTCAGATATGTTGTTGTCAAGGACATATAAAGTTACACAGCATTTCCAAGCAATTTGTTTTTAATTCACAAGTGGAAGTACCACTGTTTGCTTTGAAATTACATTTTCTACAAGAAGGGTCACATTTTTCTCATGATGTTACCTCATTTTACAACAAAATATTTATTTTCATTTTGCACACAGAGTATGGGGATAGCACACTTAACACACATAAAAATCAAATATCAACCTTGAAGTTATGTGGCAAAACAGAGAGAGATACATAGAGAGCAGACTGGAGAGAGAGCGAGAAAGTGAGAAAGAGGATAAAGACATGAAATGCGTCTCCCTGCAGTCTAAAAATACATTCAAAAAGAGGAATTTCTAAAGACTTTCAAAAAAAAAAAAAGGATAATCAATTCACTTTAAGAGTAAATCAGCACTGTTTAAAATGCGCACACACAGAGAGGCACACACTTACACTGACACATGCAATGACTTCAGCGATTATTAATCAAGCTAGAAGACTAGCTGGAGGAATTAACAAAATCCCATATTGCCAAATCCAATATCCTATACACTGGATCCAATTGTGCACGCACGCACGCAGACACACACACACACACACACACGCGCGCGTGCGCGCACACACACACGCGCGCGTGCGCGCACACACACACACACACACACACACACACACACACACACACACATCTGGAACCAATCTAACAGAGCCCCCCTCTTCAATTGGTGCTACCAACCATGTGTGTATGTGTGTGTGTGTGTGTGTGTGTGTGTAGATCTGTGTATGTGTTACGCAAATGGCTTCACAAGTCCATCTGTGTGGTTTACTCTCAGACTACTGTGTGCATTTAAATTGCTTCTCCTAATACAATAATTGGGTTTAAGTTGAATGAATTTAAGTTGAATGGACTGAATGAATTTATTCTGCTAGTTTATTCTTAGTCAACAAAGAGATGAGAAAAAAACAATACACTATGTACAGCACAGCACCGTTTGAGAAGAAGAGGTACCAATGGCGCTGCAATAGTTAAACAGGCCACTTAAAAATTGTTAAAGTCAGCACGGAGGAGAAAGATTTTAAAACACTATGTGATTGGGTCAAAACATTAATTAAGAACTGCTTTACTTTAAGAAAACAGCTCTTTTTTTCAGTTGGAGAAATGGATGTAATCCAACTGTGACGTGCAATGGAGGGTGCATTTCCTGCTGATTATCTACTCAGATGACATTATCAGTGAGGCGAGGAGAAACTAGTTTAGCAGTAAACTTCCAAAAAATGCCCTGCCTATGGTAACTCTCTAAAGGGGTGCAACCAAATGACTAATTATCCCCTCAGGAATCAACAGACATTTAAAAAAAGGATAATGATGACGTCCTGTTGCAAAACATAAAAGGTTCTGCATCTATTAGGAGCAAGATTGCAACTGGAGTTTTAAAGTTTCTTCATTTTACTAACTTAATTTCTAAATTTAAATAAAACTGAAACCTGTAAACCCTTCCACACAAGAAATACTATTTATGATAAGCAGTTACTATTAACCCTTAAGTAGCTTAAAGTCCAGCAAAAACAATCACAGTGATCAGCCAATCATATATGAAAAAAAAACATGCAGAGTCCTCCTACTGAATTCTCAATAAAAAAAGTTATACATATATATATATATATATATATATATATATATATATATCATCAGCAGCAACCAAGTTCGGTAGCTGAATATCAACCACCATATCAAAATGGCGTATGCATTTCTGTGGCAGTAAAAACTGCAATACCTGCTTGTAAACAAATGAAGAAAAAAAGCTTGAAAGACACTTAGAAAAGAGGAAACTGTTGCTAGATGGAAAATGGCCAGTTTGTGTCCTAACACTGCACCTACTGCCCAATCACACTGAACGTGACCTTTAGCTCAGTGTGTGACTGCTCCCAGCTCCCCTCCACTCACAGCCTGCAGCTCTCCTCTAACAGTCTGCTCCAGCAGCCCTCACGCTCCCAGCACAACCATATCAGTGCGGCACATTCGGCAGTATCTCCCCTCTTTAGAGGCCGTGGTGACAGAACTTGTAAGAAAATCAAATTTCAGGACAAAAAAGCTCTGTGATGATATAAGACTGTTCAAAAACCAAGGCTGGTGGTTCAGAGCAATCGCGAGCAAGGCTCATTGAATAAAAATCTGTCCTTAGACATTAGCTGTAAAGAGTAAGCAGCTGTGGTTTTGTAGTCATCTACTGCAATAACACTGGCGAGTGTATTGCTCTGCATAAATACAGTACATATTAAATGATGATGCATGAGTGTTTAAAGGGCAAAGCCCAGACTTGACCCTGTGAACCTTTCTTGAAACAACTCTAGCTCCCTTGGTAAAATACCAAATAGGTCAGGGTAAACTTAAATGATCATTGTTATTAACACCTGTCCCCTAGCAATATGAAAAAATAAATAACTCATAAATCAAACGGTGAGGCAGGCCATACAAGCCTCTACAAGAGAGTCAGTTTCTCTTCTGCCAACATAATCAGTTGTAACAACTCCTTCATCTCTCCCGCTTTAGGCCTCTACATGATGGTAGAAGCAGGAAGAAAGTGATGATTGCATGTCATTGACTGGTGTAGATGGCCGTGGAGACTGTGATAATGATGACGATGGTAATTTGTCTTATGCTGGTGGCCTGAAACTCTGTATCAGCACCTTGTATTGGTAACTGTCAGTTGTTATGGCTCTTGGTCTTTCACTTTTATGCAAGTTGCTTTTAATAGCTGCTGCAAAGCCAACTGCCCACTGAGGTAAAATAAAGTTCAAACTAAAACTTAATTAGTTAGGTACTGAGTTGTAATTACAGTAATATAAATATTGTAAATATACAAATGTAACTGCATTTTGTTGCAGAGCAGTGAGCGTCTCAATTTTTAGACTGGGCATTCAAATAAAAATCCTATTTTCACTGATCTAATTTTGATAAACGAATGCAGTTGCAACGACTTCACAGTTGTGTGTTTTGGGTGGAAGCCTGACAACCAGTGAACGGTGAGAGTGTGTGAGAGAGAGAGAAACCGAAAAGGACAAATAGAAGAGAGAGAGAGAGAGAGAGAGAGAGAGAGAGAGAGAGAGAGAGAGAGAAGCACATTAGCAAACAGTAAAAAAAAGGAAATTGTTCCATGTTGATCTAATTTTGATAAACAGCCTCAATGCATGCAGACTTGGAGTCCATGGACCTGGAGACCATGGATGTGCATGTGTGAGTGTGTGCGCTTGTTGTTCTGTACTGGGTTGTGTGCAAGCAACTGATTCTACTGTATAAGACTAAAACTTGTCATTTTGATAAGAGACAAAATCACAAGATACACAGTGGTGTGTGTGTGTGTGTGTGTGTGTGTGTGTGTGTGTGTATTTTGTTCTTCATATAATAGAAGTCTTCCTGATTCAACCTTAGACTTCCTTTGTGCAGTGATAGAGCACTGAGGTGGAATGAGAAGCAGAGGGCAAAGCTTTAGAGCTCTTTGATTTTCTTTCTAAAGTTCATCTAATTAACCAGAAACAGGAACCAAACACTGTGTTTACACCTTTCACCATGTGGGTATAACTACAGTATGTGAAAAGGATAGCAAACTGAAAGAGTTGAGAATAACTGATCTAAGGCAGTGGTTCCCAACCTGGAAGTCGAAAACCCCAGAAGAGGACCTAAGATAAAACTGAGGGGTTTACGGATGATAACAACATTGTATGTGTTTTTCTTGTGAAATACTCCATACTGTCTCCTCCTCAGGCATATTGGTACCTACAAATACCTTTAAGGCTCACAACTCATGTCAAACCTATGTCATGACTTGTGATGAGGGATCTCAGGTAGATGTTTCTTCACACACGCATTTCATTTAAATCAGTGATCTAGTGTGTTTGCATGATTTGTTTTTCCACTTTAATGGATCAATTGTGTGTGTATTTATCTGGTTCTATGAAATACATTTTCTTTATAAAAAAGCTACATGTGCGTTTCCTTGGTTAGAAGTTTCTTTATCTAAAATTACATTTTCTTCCTTAGAAAACTTTTGTAGATTTGTGTCTGGAGAGCAGTGACCCAGTTTACAGTAAAGCATACAGTCAGTCTGTGTGTGTGTGTGTGTGTG
>NC_045746.1:13212370-13227152 GCF_008692095.1 Etheostoma spectabile
TGTGTGTGTGTGTGTGTGTTCATGAAAAGGCCATGTAGGTTGACATTAACACACTTTGCTGCAACATGCATGCACACACACACAACGTGCACATAATCTGGTGTGGAAACCAGGACACTAAAATCGGAACTCACCCCACTGCCCAAAGGAAAAGAGCGAGAGAGAGAGGGGGGGGGGGACATACAAAGAGTAAGAGGGAGAGAGGGAGAGAGAGAGAGACAGAAAGAGAGAGAGAGAGAATAATGAAATAATGTGAATCCTTAATACCTGTAGTCTTATCCGCTGGTATTAAGTGTCTTATTAACTGTCTTAGACTCTATTTTATTGTTTATCTGAGAATAGTTCAGTGGGCCGATTCCCACACAAGAAAGCCCCACATGACCCATTCAAGTACTGTTGAAATCAACATGCTGAGTCCAAACGCCAACTGAAGACACTAAACTGTGCCATTTAATTGGGATAACAAATGCCCTATTATAGGGAAAATTTATGAATGTTTGAAGGCTGCAATACTGTATTTTTTTTATATTATGTCCTTTATTAACTGCATCCAACTTTAACTGATGCATTTTCACCTCACAGACAAGATATTCCGATATAATTACACAGTATAGTACATATCTCAAGTCACTGCTCAGACATAAAATTTATTGATGGACAATTGGCTATACTTTTATTCTTAGTAGCAGAAATTTGGACCAAGGGCTCACAATGTCATGTATATGTCATGGCCATGGGTGCCATTTAGTATTTTTGCATAACAGTTGTTGTGTTGTTAGGGCCACAACTCTAAGGTTATATAGCCCAAAGTAAGGTTTAATAATTAAAATCCCTCTCCAACTGTAATAACAAGATAATGACTGTAAGGTTTATGTGAATTCCTATATTTACAAAACAAAGATTGATGGATAATGGCCTGAGAACTACAGCAGGGCTTTCTATCAGGGAAAGCTATATATTTTGCTGTGAATAGCAAATTCTTCTTTCAAATAACATGTATTTGAATTGTATTATATACCTATTAGTAATGAAACAAAGCAAAGCAAATGACAAAGTTTCAGTTTCTTTGCTGTGCATGCAGAGGTGTTTAGATATCACTGATGTTTGAATGAGCATAATTATTATGATAAAGATCCTATTTACTCATCTTTAAAACTGTTTTGTAAAACAATTTGCGACATGGTAAATACTGTAGTTGGTAATGATTAACAGTATCATTTGGGAAAGAGACCTGTGCTTTACAGGGAGGAAGAAAGAAGAGACGGCACGTGTTTAAATAAGACAATAAACTTCACAACCTGACAGGCAATAAACAGTGCTTGGTAAAAAGTTTCACATCAAAAAAGACACAAACATGCACAAGCACATTACTCTCTGTTAGCACTGACACGAAAACAACCTGTTTTCTATTTTCCATTTTAGATTTATGGTAACAGCTGTGGCGCTAAATGTTTGATATTGTTTGGATGTAAACAAGGCTGTGTTCTTTTAATACACACACAAAGGCAATACAACTTAACTGCCAAATAACCTTGGACAGGAACGATTTCTCTACTTGAGGAGAGAAAGGAGACGAAAAGGAGTGAGAAAGAGTGACTGAAAGATGAAGTGGATGTAAAATGAAGGAAAGAACAGTGAAAAAAAAACTGCATAGTAAATGACACTTTAGAGTATTACAACTTGAAATGACCTCACACACCAGACTGCACACACATACACTCACCGGCCACTTTATTAGGTACCCCATGCTAGTAACGGGTTGGACCCCCTTTTGCCTTCAGAACTGCCTCAATTCTTCGTGGCATAGATTCAACAAGGTGCTGGAAGCATTCCTCAGGGAGTTTGGTCCATATTGACATGATGGCATCACACGGTTGCCGCAGATTTGTCGGCTGCACATCCATGATGCGAATCTCCCGTTCCACACATCCCAAAGATGCTCTATTGGATTGAGATCTGGTGACTGTGGAGGCCATTTGAGTACAGCGAACTCATTGTCATGTTCAAGAAACCAGTCTGTGATGATTCCAGCTTTATGACATGGCGCATTATCCTGCTGAAAGTAGCCATCAGAAGTTGGGTACATTATGGTCATAAAGGGATGGACATGGTCAGCAACAATACTCAGGTAGGTGTGGCGGTTGCAACGTGCTCAATTGTTACCAAGGGGCCCAAAGAGTGCCAAGAAAATATTCCCACACCATGACACCACCACCACCAGCCTGAACCGTTGATACAAGGCAGGATGGATCCATGCTTTCATGTTGTAGACGCCAAATTCTGACCCTACCATCCGACTGTCGCAGCAGAAATCGAGACTCATCAGACCGGCAACGTTTTTCAATCTTCTATTGTCAATTTCGATGAGCTTGTGCAAATTGTAGTCTCAGTTTCCTGTTCTTAGCTGAAAGGAGTGGCACCCGATGTGGTCTTCTGCTGTGTAGCCCATCTGCCTCAAAGTTCGACGTACTGTGCGTTCAGAGATGCTTCTGCCCACCTTGGTTGTAACGGGTGGTTATTGAGCCACTGTTGCCTTCTATCAGCCAAACCAGTCTGGCCATTCTCCTCTGACCTTGGCATCAACGGCATTTCCGCCCACAGAACTGCCGCCCACTGGATGTTTTTTCTTTTTCGGACCATTCTCTGTAAACCCTAGAGATGGTTGTGCGTGAAAATCCCAGTAGATTAGCAGTTTCTGAAATACTCAGACCAGCCCTTCTGGCACCAACAAATGCCACGTTCAAAGTCACTCAAATCACCTTTCTTCCCCATATGATGCTCGGTTGAACTGCAGGAGATCTCTTGACATGTTACATGCCTAAATGCACTGAGTTGCCGCCATGTGATTGGCTGCTTAGAAATAAGTGTTAACGAGCAGTTGGACAGGTGTACCTAATAAAGTGGCCGGTGAGTGTACAAACAGCTTCCCCAAATTACTTATATCTTCCCAATTGGGGAAGTTTAGGGAGGGGAGAGGAGAAGGAAGAGGAGGCCGGGGTAGAGTGGAGAGGAAAGGGAAAGAATGGTGAATCCACAAGAAAAATAGGGAATTTTCTTTCACAACATCACTGTCATTTTAAAATTCCACAAGGCTCCTAAAAGAAGCTGTTCTTAATATCTTTTAATTTATCTCCTTATACAGCAGAGTGAATTATTGCCTGCACTTTTACATTCACAGGTCACTTTGTCTGCCTGTCACCCAATTTAGCTGTTTAGCAGTTTGTCCACCTATTCACCCACCCGGCAACCTGCCTGTCTGCTTCTCTGTGCGCTGTCAATACATGTATTGACAATTGAACTAAACACAGCGTTTTTCCCAATAAAAAAAGAGAGAGAGAGAGAGAGACAAAGGTGGTTGAGGAGTTCACCTCTCCGGTCAATTGGAACATTTTCTCAGCTTCAATCAGATGGTAAATTGTGTATTTTCTTTCCTGCTATACGTGAGTGTGTGCATGTGTGTCAGAGGTCATGGCAGTGTGGAATTAGCAACACTGAATGGGCACAGAAGTCAAGGTGAACACTGAGCAGAGAAAGACACTGGGAAATGCACGCACGCACGCACGCACGCATGCACGCACGCACACGCACACACACACACAAAATATAACTTTGGCAAATTATTTCTGTTTTCTCACACACACACACACACACACACACACACACACACACACACACACACACAATGCTGGACAGTACAAATGCACACAGCCTTTACAGCTCAAGTCTTAAAACATTCATAGTATTAAGCCATCAAAGAGAGCACTGCATATTTATATCTATTTAATTAAGGTACAAATTGTGTAAATGGTATAAAAATAAAGAAAATACACACAAACTAGTATGCTCCAAGGCCCAGTGAGCAGTTCAGCAACTTCAAAGTGCACCATCAAATTGAAGCCAAAAGGACAAATGATAAGGCTGGCCAACTCATTAAGGCCTTCTCATAAAAATTCAGAGACCATATTGGACTCCTAGTAAAACAAATGGACAATACTTCTGTAGCATAATGAGAGCCGAAACAAGATTTTGCATCAATGTGAGAGTATAAAAATGAGTTTATTCCTGAAATTGATGAATTGTGTCATCAAATTCCCTCAGGGGGTTATGGCAATATTTTGACTTTTAAATTGATAGGAGCATGGTAAAAAACAACTATGTCCTCACCAGTTCAATTTAGATATCTTCCTCACCATCTCTGTCTTCTGATGGCTTATTCTCCATGTACCCATCCAGTTTTTCCTTCCGTATTCACTCAGCAGTGGAAGCAATTCCCATCAAAAGCACTACTGCCAGTTACAGAGTGCCTGGAATTAATGCAATACTGTGACCTTTAACCATCATTACTGTGGAACTGACAGCGCTGGAGCATTCCGTTATGCAGGCCTCAATATGACTATGCACAACCGTCAGCAACCCTTCAGAATATTGCAGTGAGCGACTGTACGTTGACATTGTGCTTGAGCAGTGTCAACAATGAGAGAAGTCAGTTTGTTGAGTAGGTGCTGCTTTGTATGACCCACCAGGTGTAGGTGTGTGCGTGTGAATGCATTTTGAGGGAGAGATATGTGTATGCAGTGCTCAGGGTAAGGCCATATTATTATTTATGGGCAGGGACTTCGAGCTGGTGACAATACTACACTTGTTACTGAGAGTGAGAAACGAACAGACGCTGGAAATGTTCACAACCTTGCTGTATATGGACACAGACACACATTCAAAAAGCATACTGCATGTCTAAGCAGTTTACAAGGCTCCCACATGGTAAACTAGCTGCACATTCTCAAATAAAAGTTTGCCTCCAGCTTGTATGTTGGTCTGATTCCCTATAGAGCAGTTCTGACCAAAGAATAAACAGGAGACCAGCCATTTGCAAGCTGGACAAGGTTATGTGCCAAGATTAAAACTAAAGGAGTCCATTTGGTACTGTTTTGGAAAGAAATATGACCGTTTGAGTAGAGCTGCTACAACTACCAATTATTTTCAATTATCAATATTGTTTGATCTGTTGATTATTATCCAATTAATCACTTATTCTATAACACAATTAGGAGTATGCAGCCATGCTACCAGCTCTGAGAGGCAGGAATTAGGCACAGTAGAGATTTAAGCTAAATACAAATGTCATTATAACATACTCATGATAACAAGACTAACATGCTGATGTCAATCTTAGTTTAGCATGCTAGCATGTTAAAATTCACTAATTAGCAATTAAAGTACAACTTAGTCTGATGGGAGAGACAGTTTCAGGGGTCACTGAGGGCATGAAAAAGCATCCTCTGGGCACCATGAATGAACAAAATTTAACTGCAATCCATCCAATAGCTCTCAAAATATTGCTAATGTTCGGAACTTTTGCTTGGTTGATCAATAATCAAAGATTATAGATGATTTTCTTTCTGTCGTTAAATAAGTCAATTAATCAATTAAAAGAAGAGAGTGGAAGATTATTCTGCAGGAGAAGTTTGTGTGTGTGTGTGTGTGTATGTGTGTGTGTGTGTGTCACCACCAAGGCTCCAGCGATGTTAAGTGGTGTGACCAGCCTGGGGCTCGTTTGACATTTTCCACCTTGACATCCCCTCAGGGTGGAGTTAGAACCTAACACATCAATATCTCTAATACTCTAACCGCTACTCCAGCCCTTATTCCCCTCATCCCTCTCTTTTTCTGAAAGTCTTTTTGTTGCAGTGGGGCCAACCGTCGCACGCAAGCACGCACGCACGCAAGCACGCACGCACGCAAGCACACACGCACGCACGCAAGCACACACACGCGCACACATACACACACACACACACAAGCGCACACACGCACGGGTGTTGATGGCCATGCTCTAGCTGTCAAGAGGAACCGAACAGATCAGCTAACCTCAATCGAGTGTGTGTGCGTGAGTGTGTAATCAATGTCTCATCTTTGTTCCATTTGCTCCAGACAGCACCATGTATGATAACCCTCATGTTATCAGAGGGAGAGAACTGGTTGCTTTGGGAATATCACCTGACATTCTATTTGTTGGGAGTTTTCATATTGTGCTTCACACATGAGCCCTTCATCTACTGAGGGAACAGGATAAACATAAAAAGGTGTCCTATCTCACTCTAAAACATAGCTGACACTTACTCTGAGGCCTTGATTGGACCTTAAAAATGTGTCTTATCACAAATGGCACATGGCCCTTGACAAACAGTTAGATCAACAGGTTTGAAACCTAGCCACGAATCACACTCTGCTCTGACACCTCCACAAGCAGTGTGCAAAAGCCAAGGCCAGATCTGGAGGCCTGCACTAAATTGGAGCACATTACTTTATTTGAATTTATTGTATCTCCGCAATCTAAAGTTTTAGTTGACGACATAATTGTCAATTGTCTGGATACTACAGTTTTGTGCGTTTTATATTTTGCTTTAAGTAAGTGAAATCAACTCTAAAACGTCATACATTCAGACATGAGGCCTAATATGTAATATCAAATGGCTGACTTGTACAATACAGTACATTGTACTATTATGAAGGAGTACTAAATAGTTGCTGTGATGTACTAGTAAATCGTTGAATATACAATAACAACTAATTGTGATTACTGTCAGGCTTAAAACTAGTCTGAAAACGGAAAAATTTGCAAGTATATATCCTGGATTTATATCAACCATCTGAGCTGTTCAAGGGAGCTAAACATGTATTAAATTGAAAGAACCAATAACAAGAATCCTTGTAATAGAAGCAGTGGTTGAAGAGAACTACAAAGCAGACTTTTTCATTTTTAGTGAGAAATGGAACTGGGTCAGTCAAGGACAAGGAATCTCATTTTTTCTCTCTGTCTATCTCTTCTTCTATACCACCCCTGCAGAAAGCAATCTGTTTGAGAAAGAAACGGAGAGAGAGACAGAGAAACAGAGAACAAGAAAGAAACTGAGAGAAAGAAAAAGGGACAGAGAGTGAACAAATTACCGCTAGTGAATAAGATGTACTAACAGCTTGATCACACACACACACACACATAGAAACACACACACACACACCAAACACAGAGCTGGGGCTGGATTATTCTCCTCACACTGCAGCACACTTCATAAGACACACACACACACACACACACACACACACACACACACACACACACACACACTTGTACACTTGCTTAAGACACCTACAGCTGGCAAATACCAAGACCTTCAAAGTGATAGTTAGCACCTAGTCATTACTGAGAGAATGAAATAAAAATGAGAGAGGGATGGGATGTGGCAGAGGGTGTTTGAGGTAGATGGGAGGGGAAGAAAATTTACAGATAAAGAAAAGCAGTCACAGAAAGCGAGAAAGACACAGAAGGGGAAATGCTACTGGTCCGAGTTCACAGCTCAGATTTTCTTTTTTGTTTTGCTTCATCATTTTATCTCCTGCTATATTGTTTCTCTCATCTCTTCACAGTGAGAAAACAAATAAAAACAATCGAGACACTACAGGTTGGAGAGGTGTAAACAGAAGGAAGTGGAGGAGAGATACTGATCACGTCCAACAGTAGCTGCGTCACAGAAATACAACACGGACAGACAAGGTTATTTTAAATGTAACAACAGATGAACATGTGTTTTTACTGCAGCTAATAGCCAACACAGTTGGACGGTGTGCTCATTGCTTATGGTAGAAGAATGGACGGAGTGTAATAGTTAAAGGGTGATGGGTAAAAACAGACACAGCTTTTCCTCTCAACCTTTCTTAACACAGTAGGCTACATGCACTTTTGTAAACATGGGAATTTAGTTTTATATATTTGTGCAGAAAGCCACAGCTCTTTCCTCCCTCTAGTGGTTCAACACTTAATTTGGAGATGTTACTGATGAAGAGCCACCTCATCCCTTACAGTTTAGGACCTTAAACAAGTTGGTAAGAGGCAATTTTCTTGACTTACATGTGTCTGTGTCCCCTAATTTTCTATGCATGTAAATGTTCTGCGTAAACAGGGTCATACGAAAAGAAAAAGTCAGTATTTGAAAATAATGTTATTGAAACTTTTTTGAAACAAAACCACATTAGGGCTTCATGTAATCGATTATTAGTGTCTTTTTCAACTAAACATGAATGCAGGCACTAAAAGACTTCTTCTAAAAGCGAAAACATTATAACTCTAGCTGTGCTGCATCTAGGCAGATATCAACAGGCGAGATATTAAAGTAATTTATTATTTAAAAACAGCATTTAGTAAAGTACTGTATATATCGCTTGCTTCATGTGACACCGAACAATTTTTAGGAAAATATCTAATTGGATAAAGAGCAAAAAGACAGCTCACTCTCACTCATTATCCAGTGGTTTTACTTGCAGATATTGAGCATACAACAACAACAGCCTTGACAACAACCAAGATTTTTTTTTTTTTTTTTTTGCCAAATTGCAGAATTAACGTTCATAAACTACAGCTGAGTAAATTCAACGGTAACAGTTGCCATCATAGCCGGTGAAACCAACAGTTGCTGAGTAAGCTAATAGCTATATAATCTTACTTATGAGTTATAGTTAAAATTGCAGCATAAATGGTTAAAGGCTCAGCCCTATATGGCACATTTTGTATCTCCCCTCTCTGACAAAGCCATGAGACAAAAGACCACAAGCTATTGATTCCAAATCCCTGCCACTTATCTTAAATCTACCAACACAGATGAGCAAATAAACCAGGAACTGGGTATCCTGGATACAGATGGAGTAACAGAATTACCAAAAAACTGGCTCGTGTTTGATCATACGGTTTGTGCATGTGTGCGTAGATGTGTTTGAAAGAGTGTGTTCCCTTGTGCTGGCTCATCAGGTTAGTAATAAAGTGTGAGGACGAAGAAAGGAGGCAAAAAGTTTTACAGCCCACTGTAACTGCACATCTGGATAACATCATGACACACAAGCTTATATATATATATATATATATATATATATAAACAAACACACATACACCAGAAGTACCGAGAATACGAGCTTATGTCGAAGAAGGGAGGTGGCCAAAAGAGAGAGCACACACTCAAATGCTGCCAAGAAAAAGGCAAAAATCTTGTTTTCCTCTCTTCTCATCTGTCTTCCTTCCTCCCTCTTTTCTATCTTTCCTCCTTGTTCTCCCCTCTCCTTCCTTCTGTTCTCCTGTCTTTTTCCTAATCCTATACGACAGAGACACGAACACAAATCTCCTGTTGGCAGAGGAAGAACCGCGTGTTTCTACTGAGAGACGGGGGGGGGAGAAGCGAGAGAGAGGAGAGAGAGAGAGAAAGAGAGAGAGAGAGAGAATGAGAGAGAGAGAGAGAATAGAGAGATTGACTATTGAACATAGTTGAAGTGATTTACGAGGTTGGAATCTGTGCTGAACATATGTAGACACTCCTTGTCTTTCGTTCGTTCTTTCTAGCAGACACACACACACCACCCACACACACACACACACACACACACACCACACACAACCACACACACACACACACACACACACACACACACACACACACACACACACCACACCACACACACACCAATCCAAATTTTGAGTGGCCTGGCAGGCTGTAGGTTGTTAGTTGGTGAACAGTAGACAGATATACATTCACTACATCGTCTGCAAGCTACATCCATTACATTTGGACTGTACCACACACACAGTAAACTGGCAATCTAAGGCAGTTACATTCAGCTTTCAGCTCCTCTGGGGAGCCACATTTCCAAATCATTTGAGTTACGATTCACAAAACTTTACTAGAAAAGCATCCAACCTAAAATGATCTTAATGAGAAAAATCAACCAAGACAAAAGAACACCACAGCCTTTTTTGAAAAATCACACACAAAATTTGACTGACCTAAATCTTTAGGGGTTTACTTTACTGTTTCTCTACATACATTAGAAGGACCACACTGACTTAAACTCTTATGCAATAATGTATAACAAAGCATAAAAGTGTGCAAAATGCATTATTTAATTACTAAAATATAATACTTTAAATTGTGATTACTTGCTGACAGTTGTTAGAAATGTTGTTATAAATCTGTCAATGTTTGTCATGCATCACTCATCTCTCAACACATATACAAATAAAACAGTAATGCATATTTTGGAATGAAACCTATACAGGATGATTCCACATGTTTTACTTTCTAAAAAGCCATTTTAGTTACAGCCTGACTTCAACTAATGAGAAAGGTGCATAAAAAAACATCTCAGTTCTCATAAACCTGGATTTAATGTTCACCAAATATTTATGAAGTGGCATAAATGGGTGGTGACTTTTGCAGGCTGCAATGTGTAGCACAAGAGCATCCCTGAGTATTAAATTAAAAGGCCAAACAAATGTCTTAAAGCCAGACTCATGCACTTGACACTTTATGCACAACCTTACCATCACTGCAGTAAGTACGTATATATGCTTTGATCACCCATGATGACCAATTGAGCTAAACAATTATTGATTATTTATTCATTCAATCGGCAGAAAATTAACCGGCCACAATTGTGATTATCAAAGTAATTAATCAAGCAAAAATGACAAAAAATGATGAATGAAGTGTGAGGATTTGCATCTTTTCTCTTTGTCATATCCTTGAAAATTGAAAAAAAAAATTAGATTTTGAGCTGTTGGTTGTAGAGCTGCTAAATTAGTCAATTAACAGATATGATAATAGATGAATCCTTTAAGCTATTTTTCAATCAAAAACTATGTAATGTAATTATTTTCTTGATTGTGCATTAAAGTTAAATTATTTTTTTGGGCTGTTGGTCAGACAAAACAAGCACATAGAAGACGTCACTTTGGGCAGTGGGAAATTGTAATGGGCATTTTATTTTTTATTAAGTTTTGTAGACAAAGCCAAGGATCAATTAATCTACAAAAAAATCTCCTAGTTACAGCCATAACCATGATACGCAATGATGTAGTTTTCATGCATCGGATCTCTTTAAAACTAAAGAAAGAGCTCATATGAATAGGTAACAGAAAATATCTGGGCATTGCAATATTGTAAAAGCTTTCCTTTTGAAACAGCTGTAATTAATGGCATTATTACAGAAGCACTGACGCAGAGAAAGATATTGATGAAACAAGAGGAGAGGAGGAAAAGGGGGAGGGGGCAGAAAGAGGCAAGGAAAGTAAAAAGACATGAGGAAATACTGGTATCCATCTCACGGAGATGAATAAATAGGGAGACTAATAGATTGCAGACAAAAGGAGAGAATAAAAAAGAGAGGAAGAGATCAACAAACAGTAGCAATAATTTCTGTTGTGTAAGAATGAGTTGGTTCCGTAATCTAACTTTGTCTCTTTTCCTTCCATTTCTCTCCCTCCCTCTCTCCCTCGTTCCCATAGTAATCATTCAAACCTGATTGCTCTGATCCCTCTATTCTATTTGTCATTAAATACAAGGCACACACACACACACAGACACACACCATGCATGGACACACATACACACCAAGAGACAGAAACAAATGCCATTTAATCAAAGAGTATAAATAAATAAAAGGTTTTTATTTCCCATAAGTCCATCTGGTTGCCTGCCTCCCATCACACACGGTCTTCATCTGCTGGTCAATAAAGCTCACACACACCCACACCAATACACACTCTAAATCAAAGGCACGGATGACCACACACATTGGCCGGTGACTCTAAATGTAGATGAGTTCAGTCTGCTAGAACAACTGGCGGCAAGAAGAAACCTTTATCAAGCAAATCTATTTGTTTTCTGTTATTTCACTCACCGTGGTTGACCGTCCTATCAAACGGTTTAACAAAATGTTATCGACGTATGTGTCGTTGCTTTAGCTTCAGAGTGCTCTGCAATTTAGTTCAAATGTGACTACAGTTCTGATCCCGTGTTACGGAGACACAAAAAGAATAAAAATGGAACTTAACTGAGGGCACCGCATAAACACAAGCCAGAAATGTACTTCATATGCTTATTTGCTGATTCTTCATTGATTGATTATACCTTACAAGCAAGAAGCCATCTCTGTTATTTCTTCCTTTTGTAATGCTGTTTGAAACAGAATGGTATAATTTAAAGATTGATGGAACACAGAGCAGAGAGTAAAATATGTGTACATGTTGAAGTCACGTGTATTTTTTTTTTCTACAAGACTAAACCCATGTTGTTGGTTAACCAAAAGCAGACATTGCGTTGGGGCTGCTGTTCTGTTTCAGACCTATTCCACAATTACAATTTAGGTGACATGAATCAGGTTCAAGCCCGTTTTGACCAAATGGTTCCAGATACTGAGGAGCCACAGGAACTGAACTCACAAATTCCCCTTCAAAGTCTCCTTAGCGAAATCTTTTTTTGCATTTCCATTGCATTTAAAGAACTGTAAAAATCAGACAAAGCAGTCTACTGATGGGTTAAAAAACACAGCACCAATTGATGCACAGTTTTTAGACATGCGTTAACAACAACAGAGTTATCCTTTTCTCTCTCAAATGTTTAATAGATGTAATTAAGGTATTACTAAAGAGACATGCAGAGGTGGAAAAGGAGAACCTGTCTCTAAAGTAGATGACCTGTAAGTAACTGTGTTTAAACAATGAGCAAATTAAGTTTTTTATGTTCACTGGGAGATATACTGATAGCTGGAGTTTAAAACACCTGATAATTATAAATTGGCCCAGCGTTAACTTTTTCAACATTAACACACGACATGAACAAACAGATCCCTTTCATTTTTGGAGGATTTCTTTTATTTTTTATAGTGAACAAGGTATTGGGCATGCATACTGGATACATTCTTGTCAGTGCTCTCTAGTGGACAACCTAAGTAATGGAGACACTATCTCAATATTCCGTCATTTACTACACATAGGAGGCAATGTTGTGTATAATTAAATGGAACAGAACGACAATCCATAGCTTGAACATCAGCGTGTTTGACATTCAAAAGGTTTGATTAATACTGAAGGGAGAAATGGAGAAATTCTGTCAATCACTGTCTTACACACACACACACACACACACACACACACACACACACACCACCACCAAATGAGTGCTGGCAGGCTGTAGGTTTTTAGTTGGTGAACAGTAGACAGATATACATTCACTACTTCGTCTGCAAGCACATCCATTACATTTGACTGTACCACACACACAGTAAACTGGCAATCTAAGCAGTTACATTCAGCTTTCAGCTCCTCTGGGGAGCCACATTTCCAATCATTTGAGTTACGATTCCAAACTTACTAGAAAAGCATCCAACTAAATGATCTTAATGAGAAAAATCAACCAAGACAAAAGAACACCACACACAGCCTTTTTTGAAAAATCACACACAAATTTGACTGACCTAATCTTTAGGGGTTTACTTTACTGTTTCTCTACATACATTAGAAGGACCACACTGACTTAAACTCATGCAATATGTATAACAAAGCATAAAAGTGGCAAAATGCATTATTAATTACTAAAATTAATACTTTAATTGTGATTACTTGCTGACAGTTGTTTAAAATGTTGTTATAAATCGGTCAATGTTTGTCATGCATCCCTCACTCTCAACACATATACAAATAAAACAGTAATGCATATTTTGGAATGAAACCTATACAGGATGATTCCACATGTTTAACTTTCTAAAAAGCCATTTTAGTTACAGCCTGACTTCAACTAATGAGAAAGGTGCATAAAAAACATCTCAGTTCTCATAACCGGGATTAATGTTCACCAAATATTTATGTTGGCATAATGGTGGTTGACTTTTGCAGGCTGCAATGTGTAGCACAAGAGCATCCCCTGAGTATTAAATTAAAGCCAAACAATGTCTTAAAGCCAGACTCATGCCCTGACACTTTATGCACAACCTTACCATCCCTGCAGTAGTACGTAAATGCTTTATCACCCATGATGACCATTGAGCTAAACAATTATTGATTATTATATTCATTCAATCGGCAGAAAATTAACCACCACATTGTATTATCAAAGTAATTAACACACACACACACACACACACACACACACACACACACACACACACACAGTAATAATTGTAAAGAAAATTGAGATACTCAACTAAAAAAACAGAAGCAAAAGGTGGTGAAAGCGTTTAGGAAGTGCCTAATAACAGTGAATCACTACAAGTTTCTTTTCTTGCATTTGGCCTCAAAGCTAGATCCCTACTTTTTGCCCAAACCAGAGAATGAGATTTGTACCTGATTATGGAGCAGGTTCGGAGCGAGGTTTCAAGTGTAACCTGTGTAACATGCTGCTGGGGCTTAATAGTGTTTAAATAGATTGTTAGTACTGACTATTGGATTTGGAGAACTCGGTAGAAGAGATGCACATTCTTCTCGCTCAAGTCTCCAGTTCTTTGGCAGTTCTTGTATCTCAGTAGATGATGAAGATAAAGAATACGCACAAATTGTAGGTTCTGTCACTAAGCTGTTAATACTGCATGACCCCGTATCTTACTTTTCTTTGTCTCAGCGTGGACAGACATGCTGTAACCTGCAACTGTCTGGAACCTTAATAGGAAAACACAAACTATAGAAATCATACTTGCAAATAGTAAAGTACATTCTGTATGCATGGAATAAACCACCAACAAACAATAGACATTGGTGCTTTATTTTGTTTGATTCCTAAGTTGTTTAAATGGACTAACTTAACCAATGGCTACCATATATTGGAATACATGTAATCTTACACTCTCACATTTAATAACAATCAGTCACAGGTCATGGTTATATGTCCTAAAACTGTATTTGATGCAGTGCAGACTGGAAACTTAGAAATTCAGAAACAGGAAAATAGAAATCGATAGATTTACAGTACAC
>NC_045746.1:13227162-13230848 GCF_008692095.1 Etheostoma spectabile
AACACTGCTAAATAAAGACAACAGAGCACGTGCATGACAGGCAGAGAGATAGCAATCTCCAGCTCTAGTGTACAGCAGTGTGGTAGTACTCGAGACCGGTCTTGGTCTCAATTTTTGAAGGTCTTAGTCTCATCTCGGAATTGACTGCATTTTTACCTAGTCTTGGATAAAGAAGAATCATTATTTTATTTGAAGACCGGTCAAGACCTCAACTGCAGGGATTTTCGCTAACTTGCCTGTGCATTGTCTGATTCAGGCCTATTGTTACCGTACACCCCCCTCTACCTGCCCCCTTTACACACTCCCAAGAAAGTGAACGCGGGAGACAGGAGAAGAAGCTCTGGCTGTCAAATCTGGTGTTGACTCAGTCCGGCCCTGCCTTGGTCTTGGTCTTGACACAGTGTCAACCCCTCAAAGTCTCGGTCTCGATACACTGGCCTTGGTGATGACCAGAGGTGGGTAGAGTAGCCAAAAATTGTACTCAAGTAAAAGTACTGTTACTTCAGAATAATATGACTCAAGTAAAAGTAGTCATCCAAATAATTACTTGAGTAAGAGTAAAAAAGTGCTTGATGAAAAAACTACTCAAGTAGTGAGTAACTGTTGAGTAACGTCTGATTTATTTCGTAACACAAGCATCAATCAGACCGACAAAAATACAAAAAAATCATATTTAGGCCAATTATAGCTCATCCAATCAATAAAATAAATTAAAATGTATTTATTAATTACAAAATAGCTTACTTGAGAGACTTGTCACATTAAATTTGGATGGAAACTGCATGTGCAAAACATACTGTATGTAATCTAAAAGACAAAGGTCCACCGATCCACAGCAAAAACCGAAACTACCGCTACGTTTCTTCAGGTTAGATGTTAGTTGTTGAACGCTCACATGTCCCATTTGGTCGACAGAGAAGATGCCGCATGATGTAGCTGCTGTGTCACCTTTTCCTAGGTAAACATGCTTTCACTATGAGCGGGGGTGGGGGGGGGCGCCGTTTGATTCTGACGTCTTTGCTTTGGGGGGGGGGGGGGGGGCGACGTTTGATTCTGACGTTGTTTGCTTTGCTACGACTGTAAGGCTAATCTGTCCGCTGCGGCATAGACATATAAAGAGATACCTCTTTTTTATGTCTATGCGCTGCTGAAGCGAGAATGATCATGTGACTGCACAACGACGTGTGATTGGTTAAGCACAGTCACGTGGTAGACCCTTCAGCGGAAGACTCTCTCTCTCGTCAAAATAAACACATTAAAATGAGACGTACGCTGGTAAACAATGAAGCGTAGTAACAGGTAACGACTCATTGTAACCTAATGTATCGGAGTAAGAGTACAGTTTATTCTTCACTATCTACTCAAGTCAAAGTAAAGTATAGTGATTTAAACTACTCCTAGAGTACAATTTTTTTTTCAAAAACTTACTCAAGTAAATGTAACGGAGTAAATGTAACTCGTTACTACCCACCTGTGGTGATGACTTGGTCTCGGTTTAACTTGTCTCGACAACAACACTGGTGTACAGCTTGGTTGATAGCATGCTAACATACTAACGCACAGCAGACAGGATACCTGCTGATCTTGCAACACATCCTGTGACCATCAATGTGTGACTTTGAGTACAATCTACATGGAGTAATATCCATTTTCACTCTCTCAGATGTTGCAGGTCACACATTTCTACAGACACAGAACAGACACTGGTTCCTACTAGTAGTAGTTGGTTGTGTTAACTGCTTTTGTTCAGGAACAAATTCTTATGGTAATGTTAAAAGTGGAAAAAGGAAGAAAAAAAAACTATTCAGCTTTGGAGGCCCTGGAGGCAGATGTGAGTTACGGCTTACTGTTGCTTACTGCAGAAACACTGATTTTGAATACTGGCCAAGTCTGTGTATATGCGTGTGTGTGTGTGTGTGTGTGTGTGTGTGTGTGTGTGTGTGTGTGTGCACACACTTTCAGACCTTATTAGGTTGTACTTGTGGTGATGCTTAACCCCACTCAGAGCTTGGCAGCGGCTCCCCTTTCTCTTTCAGTCTACCCTGCGTCTTCTCTCTTATCTTCCTGTCTTTGTCGTCTCTTTCTGCTCTTGCTGTCTCTTACTCTCGTCTCTTGGGCGCTCTTTTCTCTCTCCCTCTCCCTTTCTCTCTCTCTGTGGTCTTGAGGTAATGCAACACTTGTTTCCTGGTTGATCTGCAAATAGGGGGCTTTAAAGTGATCTTTCACATCTGTTTCCAAGGTGTGTCATATGTATTCATATTTATGCGGTTGTGTGTGTAACTTTTAACTGTACAACTCACTAAAGCAAACTGTGTCCTATGTAACTTTGAACCTTACTGTAAGTGCAATCAGTGATTAAATGTACCTTATGGCGTTTTTGACCACTAGTAGCGTTACAGAGTGATGTTTTTATGAGTTGGTCCCAGTTTTTGTTTGGATTGTGCTCGATCACATACTGCTATTTATTCAGCAACATTGCACTAATCGACAGTTGGTGGCACTAATGTGCCTACACACACAGAATGGATGAAATCCCACTACTATTTTTCTGTCTGCCTTCTATTTATAAATTTTATCTAAATATTTTTTCAGCATACTTCTCAAGTCTCTTGCTAGCAAAACACATTAAAGCTGTGATTCTTAGGTCTGTGGCTTTTGAGAGAGAGAGAGTTGTTCCTAATCAGTGAGCTGTGTTAGATCAAAGGAATAACATGGATCCACTTTCAGAGAGGATTTCTCTCTAAAATGGGTTTTGTTATCTTAGTGACGTGAACCCAAAATAATACAGGAAGAAATGTAAGACAGAAAGTGGATCCTATCAGAGTTGGCTATGATAACAGAAGAATATTCAGTTTCAGTAAGAAAGATGGATCATGGTTCCAACATTTCTGAGAGAAGAGATAATAGTATCGCAATTTGGTGCAAATGGACACGCAAAGCTTTGTGAGTGTGTGTGTGTGTTTGTGTGTGTGCGTGCGTATGTGTGTGTGCGCGCTATGTGAGATCTTCTTTTGTAAGTTATATCCAGTTTGATGTTTATGGAGCAAAATTATAAAGATGACTGAAAAAAAGGACATGTGAGCACAGCAGTAGCTCAGAGTGACACACACACCCACAGGGGGATGCGTGCACACACCCATTGTTTGGCTGCACCTGGACTGTTAAGGAACAGGATAGATGGGACTAGGGGACCTGACTGTGGGAAAGTTTGTGTCAGAGAATGTTGGTTGGTGTGTGTGTGTGTGTGTGTGTGTGTGTGTGTGTGTGTGTGTGTGTGTACTACTTTAGAAACATCTGCAGTGCAATGCCGCACTTCATAACCATACAACTGTAGTAGTACACACACACACACACACGACAGCACACACACATCACACAGCAACACCCACCAATGGAAAAAAACATATACACAAATTACACAATTATTAATGTGCCCATAATATGAAAAATCACTTTTTTGGGGGTTCTTTTTCTGGTGCTTCCACACGCATACAAAATTCGGGGAAAAAAACAAAAACAAAACATTCATGCTGTTTTGAGTAAGATACAGGTTTCTGAATGCCCTCTAGATTCAGTCTCCGGGTGAGCTGTTCAAAATCTACACGTCTTTCTGTGTCACTAGCTGAGACGAGGTGGCTACCCATAGCATGCAAGTGCTAGCATGCTAGCTCGTTCTCAATGGCAAA
>NC_045746.1:13230858-13232385 GCF_008692095.1 Etheostoma spectabile
AACACACACTAGTTCACCATAATCTACAAAAGAACTACTTACTTACTTACTGTCCCTGTTCTGCAGATGTTCCACAAGTGTGCCCTCGTTTAGGATAAGTTTTCCCAGCTAATCCTGCCTTGTACTGACCAAAGTTGGAGAAAGAATTATCTAGCTGATGTGACCTTACCTGTGTTTCTGCAGTCAAACTGTAAATAAAGTAAAATGTATATGTGAATCAGTGTCTATGTTGACTGTTTTCTCAACTTGGTTAATGGTTAATGCATGACACTGACTGTTGGTTTAAGTGGTTTATTAAATGATGATTCTGTTCCATCAGTGTCACCAATTCTGCAAGTTTTCTGCACATCGGTCAGTTCCATAGAATTGTGAACAGTGCTGTCAGTCTTTGTTTGTTATTCTGTACACATGCCATCTATTGCATGTGTGTGCGTCCATTGACAGGGTTCCTCATTAAAGTTTTTTCCGGAGGGCGAGTATGTCCTTATCCGAAGTGAGAGACCAAGGACAAAGGGTCTCGTATGCTCTACAAATTGTAAAGCCTCTTGATTAATTAGTGCTACTGAACTATATAGATTAAAATGACTTGAATTAAAATCCCAATTTTCAGATTAAAACCTGCACCTTTTCAGGCTTCATTTTGAGCCTACACAAGAGTCTAATCTGACTTTAATGTAGGTTTGCACCTACAGATGTACTGGAGAAGCATGGAGCCCAAAGTGGCATGGAGCCCAAAATGCAATTTGAGCAAATTCAGTCTCTCTATTGCGCTAATCAAAACTTCTCAGCTGTAAAGACAGAACAAAACAAGGTTCACACAGCACAAATGGACAACAATGTCTTTAGCTTTGGCTCTCTCCACTGAGCTACACAGGACGACGGAAACACAATACACGTCAATATATACTATGGAGGCATACAAGTCTTGAACAGTTGAAGCTGTGCTAAGTTGTGTCTGGTCCTGTTGTATTGTACATCCAAATAGAGGGGGGGGGGGAGAGAAAGAGAGAGAGAGAGAGAGAGAACAAAAGAGAAATGGTCTTAAGGGAAATTGAATGTACAAGCTGCATCATGCAAGCGGAGCAGAATTCATGAACACATGCACAAAGACACACACACGTGCACACACTAGTGGAGAATTCCTATGAGCAAAGAGCTCACAGAAGACAGAGGGGGGAGACAGACAAAAAGAGAAAAGACAGAGTGAAGGGAGAGACAGACAGAATAAAAGAGAAAACTGTTGTATCCTTCTCAAGCATTCGCCCCATATCAAGTATGCATGGCGTGTGAGTGTGTGTTGAGTGTATATAGTTTGAGGGTGGACGGTGCGTCGTTTCCACTGAGAGAAGTTAAAGTTAAAATCTTCAATTTACATTCTTGTCACACATGCACACTGCACGCAGTGGTGCGCGCGCTGCACTACCACGGCACACACACCACACACACACCCAGTCAGCACACACACACACACCACACACACACCACACACACACACCCCACAGCACACACACCCACACACACACACAA
>NC_045746.1:13232544-13233862 GCF_008692095.1 Etheostoma spectabile
ACACACACACACACACACACACACACACACACACACACACGGTTGATTAAAGTGTCAAAATAACTGGTTGTGTGGTCTGTGTTTGTGTGTGCATATGTTGTACATGTTGGGCGATGTGGGCGGGTACATTTCTGCTTATGTGATATGGATCCGAACATTATACTGCACCTTTAGCTGCTTTACTAAATCTACTTTCTCATTGCAGGGAAAGAGGTACGCTGCTATGAGGATTCCCAATTTTCAAACTCAAACTTGGCCAAAATGTAACACACACTCAAGATGGGACCTGTGTCAGAAGAGAGATGATTGGCATGGCAACTGACAGCAAATGAAATGCAGATGGGAACACAGATTGGATTTACCGTTCTTCTTATCATTCAATGTTTAGCCATTGTGATTTGGCAGGCGATGTGCACTGCGCCTCATTAAAAGTGAAATAACGGGGAATTTCTTTTTCATTTTTTTTTACCTTGTATGCTGTGATACAATTCACATCTGTGTATTAGCACTCCCCCGCCCGACTTAATGGAATGAGACGCATCCTTCCTAAACTACGCTTATCACTGACATTATGTAATGTACAGTAGAGACTTAAAAAAGGACAAAAAGGAAAGAAGAAAGAAATAAGAAAAACATTAAGAAACTTTCTCAACTCATATGTTTAACAGATGTACATTACTCTTCATTAGGTGTTTCTGCTAAGCAGGAGGGTTTTTTTTTCATTATATTGCCTAAATACTATGATGGATCCAAACTGAAATAAAGTAATTTCTAGTCATTCTACCTTAAGTAATTTACTGGAAGCAGTTTTATATTAACTATTCATTTTCTTCTGTCAAACTACATCATTCACTAAAAAAAAAGGCTTGATTGTGTGAAAGAACTTAAGATTAAAAGAAGAGATGAGGGAAGGAAAGGAGAGCCAGGAGACAGAAGAAAGGGGAAAGCAAGCAGGGTTTTCAAATTAACTATTGGTCAGGGGTCAGATGGACATTTAATCTAACCAATCAGCTTCCTAATTACACAAGTGCTGCCAGAATGGTGTACCCCAATGCATTTCTGAGTGTGTGTGTGTGTGTGTGTGTGTGTGTGTGTGTGTGTGTGTGTGTGTGTGTCTTTTGTGTGTGTGTGTGTGTTGCTGCGTGAGCTGGCTTGCGTTGGCGTGTATGGGTCTTGTTGCGCAAAATTATCATCTGGCTCAATTTGGTTCCAGGTGTGAAGCACAAACAGGAAGCTATGCACATCGCTGCATAACACACCTCGGTATGTCCACCCGCACAAGCACAACACACCGCGCACGACACACACAGCCTGTGTG
>NC_045746.1:13233887-13277565 GCF_008692095.1 Etheostoma spectabile
GCGGGTGAGGAAAAGATGAGATGAGAGCAAAAATACATTTTGGCTGCGGAGAGCTCCTGGCTACATCAGACGGCGCGCGGGAGGCATGTTTGGAGCTGTCACATTTTATATTGCAAATTTTATCTGAAAATTCACTGACTTGATATGAAAGCTTTATGTACTATCTTTTCGGCCGCCCACAGCATGCACCAGGTGGCCTTTGGCTCCCAAAATCTGTGCGGTCTGACTCAGGCGCTGATGGGGACTCATGCTGTAGCCACCAGCTGTCGTGTTTGCATATGAGGATGTATAGAAACAAAGGTATTCTTCTTGTCTCTTCTTTCACAGTAAACGTACTAATAAATAAAACACATTGTCAATTTTCATAGATTTGTTATGACTTTTATTTCATTAGTATCATCGTCATCATCATCAACATTATTCTCAAGTTTAGCTGTTTTAACAAAACTTGGCTTGGCTTTAAAAAATATGTGAAAATATTCTTGCATGAAATAAAAAACCTAATAAAAACAGGGTAACATACAGAAATTTAGCAGAATAAAAATAAAAACATGAGAAAGGACAATAACCTAAAAAAAAAATCAAAACCATCTATGAAAGCCATTTCTACTCAAAATTATATGGTGAAATGTACACAGTGAGTTGTGTGGGGGTATATGTGTGTGTATGCATGTATCATATGTATGACCAATTAATAAATTTAGTTGCCTTTAGCTACCGTGTCTACCATGGGTTAAACTGTACATCCCAAAATTGTTACACGCGATCCGTACCACTGAAGGTGTGGTTCCTTACGGGTGGGTGGGCGTGGGTGTTGTGCGGGTGTGTGTGTGGGCCCTTCCTTGGCAATAAGAATAAGAACAATAAAAATGGAGGCAAGCAAAAGATACTTCTCCTATATAAACACATTCTGAGGAAAGACACAAAATGAACAACAATGTTAAAACGCTGATGTGAAAGACGTTTTTTTTTAAACCTCTTAAACAGGGACACTCTCTGAAAGTAAAACATGTCATGTGGGTCCTGCCAGAACCCCATTGTCTTACCCAATTCTTTTGCTTATTTAACATAAAGACAGCTAAACTGTTCCCTAAAAATTCCTGAAGCCATATAACCTATTTATTTTTTAGACAGTATCCTGACATGACTATAGGAGAGTTAATGTTTAGCGGGGAACATACACAAAAAAAGACAGATATTGGAGAGGAAACGGTAGCCAGAGCCCTTATAATGGAAGAGTGCATGCCAAAGTTTTTTATTATCAAGCTGGGTTCTTTTACTTCAACACACTAACACGGGGAAGGAACGGATTTTTCTTCAAAAGCTTAAAAGATAAAAAGTTAAAACGTTTGACATCAGGAATTTGTCTCCAGCCCATGAGAATCCTTGTGGTCAAGATCAGATGTACCCACTCAGATTTAAACAAAAAAAAAAAAAAAAAAAGGTCCTCCTGTTCCTCTTCCTTACATTTGTCTGCCGTTTCTAGAAATGCATGGAAATGTTACAAAAAAATCAGTTGATTTTTTTTATCAGATGGGATACCATTGGCACAAACAAAACATAAATCGGAGAAAATCAACACAATTGGCATTGGAGTGTTGTGGGTATTTGAAATTTTTACTGCTGGTGGACCAATTTTCTTTCAACCAAAAACCAACTGGTCAAAATCACCTTTTTGGATGCAAAACCTAATCATCTAACTCCCATTTAACACCCCTTCACCTGTCTACAGTGAAAATACCTTCATGGTACTTTTAAACAAAAAGGGAGGCAGGATAGTGGAGGAATACAGAAGAGATGAGGGCGAGAGGTAGGAGGAGGAGTATCAGTGGAGAGATCAAGCGATGAAGTCAAATTGGATACAGACAAAAGACACAAGTGATATGGAAGGGAAGAAAGAGACAACAGAAGATCGGGGAAATGAAATGGATACATGACCTCTTTTTATCAGCCACTACCGAGCATCATTTGATCCAATTCTCGCTCTATTCATCCCAACCTTCTGCCCACATATTCGTCAAAGGCACCACAATCTATCCATCGCAGCAGATGCACTCAATCCTTCTTTTGTTGTTCCGTCGGTTTTAAGAAAAGCAGTATATAGAAGAATACGGTTCCTTTGCCTTTTTTGTGATACATTTGAAATGTAAACAGTTTCCTATTGTTAAGAGATGCCCATAACTAAAAAAGAAACAAGTAAATTCTAAGAAAATTAACATTAGCTTCTCAGAGGCGAAATTCCTAGAAATAAGACAAGTCATTTAGACATTATATTTTGCTTTTTGAATTGGCTTTCATCCGTGTGTGGTATGTGGGTTATGAATAGTGGAGCATTACATGGTAAAAAGTCATAAGCAGAACTCTTCGAATGACAAAAAAAAATCCTTATACGGACACCACAGTGGGACGTGGACCACAGGGGAAACAAAGGGCGCGAACGTGACTGTGTGACGGGACATGATTTCTTTGCATTGATACTGCAGCAGTGAGCTGTCTTCCTTGATAAGACTAGATCAACATTTCAACAGTGTAAAGGGTTCTTAGCGTTTCGTTGTGCATTCAGTACTGTGTGCAGTGTTCTGTTGTACAGGCTGGTTAAAAAGGTTTTCTGGGGTTAAGGCCTTGGTGTACTTAAACTCTGCAAGAAAGAAAGTATCAGGTCACGGCTGTTAAAAAAGAAAAAAACGTGAAATTGACCGTTGCACACAAAACAGTCGACTTAACGGTGCTGGAGGTGGATGCGAGATACAGGGACTTAGTACAAAAGTTTGAACAGCCGCAACTTCTCAGGCCCCTCCCCCCTTTTGCTAAAGCATTTTAAAACGGTCTCCTAAGCCCATACCCCGACAAGGGGGAGAAGGACATGCGGGGTGCAGTAGCAGTGATGGAATGCAGTTGACACCCCCTGGCTAGTTGGGGCATTCAACAGGGAGCTGTGGATTTTTGAAAAATTGCACTACAGGGTGTAGGTTTTTTTTTTTTTTAATTACCAGCTTCAAAATAGGGGCAGTTTAGCAAATGACAGAAAGGTTAGTTTATAAGGCTTCCTACGCACCTTTAATCTCTAGAAAAAAACACTTACTGCAACATAGTTAATAAAACATCCTCTGAATAATAAAACTCTAGAATGAGCTTTACTTTACCATGATATGGGCACTCTGGGGACATGATGATGCCATCTTCCACATAAACCAGTAAAGCACAGCTTATTGAGTATTTCAGCTTTCATTTCAAAGTTATCGAGGCATGATGTCTCAACGTTTTACAGTGGCAGACCATGAAAATGAAAGATAGTTCACAATAGTTGATTGAAAATTAAGCTAATAGCAAACAATTCATTTTTTTTAAAAGCACATGTCGTCTTTCTCAATGGACTGAAAAATGCCAAGTGTGACCAGAGCTGACCTACCAGACAGCTTAGGCTGAAATCAAGTTTATAAGGATGAATGACAGTTGAGATGGGAATTATGTTGCCTGACATGGACTATAACTTAATAACAATTGGACCCAGACAAGATTAAAAAACACTGTACAAGTTACCAGGCACTCGGCGGACTATTTTCCATTTAATGTCTTTGGATACAGCATAGAAAAAATCTTTCGTATTCTTTGTCTTTCTGGTCTTTATTTTATTCTGCTTTATTACTTGCTCCCTCTTTGGTGATTTTTGTGCTACGCAACTAAGGCAGCAAGGCAGGAGCAAGTCCAAGGATTTTTCGTAAAAACAAATAAACAAGATGGCCGTTTGTGTTGCTCCATTCTGAAGAGTGGGGGAATTTCACTGACTGACAGTCACAACTCTCGGAAAAGAACGATTTAAAAATGTGTTAAAGAAAGACTCAGTTATGGTATCAGGCGGGTATGTTTCGTAACTTAAGAGACTGATTTTTTAGAAGCCAAAAGTGAGCAAGAATGGCAGGCCAGGGACGAGGGTGGTTGTGGAGTTGACATGACCGTTTTTTTACTTAAGTGAATTATAAAAGGAACATTTGTTAGTATGGTTTAGGTCATAACAGTTACCATCCATAGAAAGTATAAGATCTATAAGACGTAACCATGCTACATAAGAGGTAACCTATCGAACTCTCAGAATACTGAATTAAACACGTAGGCGAGAAGCTCTGTAATCTCAAACAGAGAAAAGTTGGCCAGCTAACCAAATAATTGATCCTTATGAAACAGAGGAGTTGTTTCCCTAAGTTATTAAGTCTCTTAAAAAACCACAAAACCTAAACAACATGTGAAAGGACCATAACAAGAAGATATAGGTACATACTAAGACCATTTGGGACATATATTAACACATTAAAAACAGGATAAGACATATACAATGAGATCGTAATGTACCATGACTAAAAACCATCAGACCGGTTAAACAGTGTAAAAATGATGTGTACATGCTAATGAAAAAGGTGGGTTGGTGTTGACAAAAGTGTGACCCCTGAGGCCGAATTACCGAGCGCAAGCAAGCCTAATTTATGTTTACATATCGTTTGGGCGGATTCATCCTTGATCAGCACACACACAAAACGCAATACACAAATGCACATATACACACACCCTCCTTCTTTGCAAGTCATTCTATTACACGGCGGGTATCAATGTAACAAGTTCCATGAGAACACAAACAACAAATAGCGTAAAAAGTAAAAGAAAACTCAATAGGACTAATGTTATAGTTACCTTTCCTGCAAAAAAAAAAGCATTTATTTGCTTTTACAAAATAACAGTTATATAGGAACGTTTAGAAAATTGAATTGGGTTTGTACTCTATCATACGTCATTATTATTATCATTGATATACATGTTAAAGCAGGTTTAATAGTGGTGTTCTAATAGGCAGGCAGACAGGCACGTAGAGTAGTATCATGGCACGGAGGAAAGTAGAAAATAAGGTCACTTGGTTGATCCTAAGGATGAAGAGGAGGAGAACACTTCTCGGTCCGGGAATAATTACTTTCCGGTTTACAGCTGAAACTGATTTAAAGTTTTCAATAAATCACTGTCGAATCAAACCTAACCAGTCTTCCAATTTTGGGACACTTTGCAGCGTGAGTTGTGTCATTTAGCAGTTTTTTCGTTTGTGCCAGTTTCAGAAACAACATGCATTAATTAAGAATCACTGATCCTTTCGACCAGGTAACACCAGAACGCCAGGCAGAACAAAAGAGGTGAACTTCCCGACCAGTTTCACAAGGTCAAAAAAAGTTTTGGTTTTGGATCCATTTGCCTACAATAAAACAGTTCAAAAACATGCTCTGGAACAGAAACAGCAGTTCTCACCAGATCAGATCTGGTGTACCAAGATAAAAACAGTCTGAATGATGCTTCAGAATAGTTGGCCAGCTTGGTGTTCAGTTTACATGGTGCATCACAGATCAGTCAGTTCCCTTAAAGTGTTTTGACTTTAGCATTTTTCTATTTTCTTTTTTTTTGCTATGCTGTCCTATGGTGGCTGTGCAAGTGCTGAGCTCCTCAAAAACTCATCCTCAAAAAAAGCACAGCAGTCCAACTGTCAGTCGGCTTCCAATCGCTTTTTGGAAGCACATGAAGTGGCCTGTTTAGTAAAGTGATTTCAGCGCAGGCCTGACTCCGTTGTTAAATACTTGCAAAGGCTTGTCAAGTGACCCGTCACTCAAACACAGGATTCAGGCTATTTCTCCAAACTGTCCCGGCAGCAGAGTTCAGCGGGGATCCTAAGATGATTTTCGACCATTCGTGACAGCCGAGTGCTTCCCGCATAAGGATGGGTTCCATTGTGCCCAGGATATAGACCATTTTGGACATTGAGCTACATCAGGAACGTGGAGGAAGACAGTCTTATTCATTCAATTACCACGGCGCTTCAATGTTTGGAGAGTCAAAGGGTCAGAGTAATTACTCTCTTGTGTTCTAATCTTCCGTTTTAAGATCAGCAACACCGTTTGGCCTCTGTGGTGTTGAGCAATCATTACTATCTGACACCATGTAATCTCCCATTCCTGGTTTGTTACGTCATGAACTAGCCTCTGCCCTCCATTTCAAATTCTGGTTTCATGGTCTAGTGCATGTTGCCGTAGATTCTTTCGTTGAATGCATGGATTAATACATGCCGTCATTGCTATTCTCTGTGATCCTCGCTCTGCTGATCCTCTTCATATTTTTAATACGGTGTCACGGTGGACCACTCGTTTTGACCCGACATCACTGTGGCGTTCTGATCACGCCGTCTGACCGTGACCTTTCGTTGGGCAGTTTTGTCTGTGTAACCTGTGTAGGCATCTAGTCATGTGTGTGGCTGTGAAATCATAGCGATCCACACACACATGGAGGACAAAAAACCTGCCATTGGTATGGTTCCTGGTCGCAGTGGCAAATCATGTGCAGGGCCATTAAATGAACCTAGCTTAGGAAGTAGATCCACAGTCGCGATGCAGCGGATGGGAGGTAAGGTCATTCCTGCGTGTGCCACATCCACATCGCGGGGGATCGAGCGACGACACTGGACCGACCTTTTGGCGAAGATCACATTTCCTCCTTTAAGATTCCTCTCTAGGTGTCCATCCTCTATCCTCTCTCCTCTCTTTCTCCCATTTTCCAGTTTCTCTCAACCTTCAGGAACAGTGGCGAACTTGGCCTTCTCTCTCTGCACCAGTTGTTGGAAAGTTGTGGTGGGGGGCTGGCAGCAATTGTTCTACTTTGTCTTATTGCGAGATCCAAAGGAGATGTTTTAATGATGGTGAAGATGGTTGTGGGAATGAAGAGGAGGAGGAGGATAGTGAGGAGGGCGGAGTGAGGAGGGGGGATAGAGGAGAGTAAGAGAGGAACAGTAAGGCACGGTGTCGCTTTTGCTGATGATGCTGCACTGGAAGCACCATTGCAGCGAGATAATGGAGCGTTATTTACAAGGAACCAGGTGCTGCTGAGATCTGATGGCTACAGAAAAACCAGAAGAGGCAGCTGCCCACTTATACTTGTCCAGAATCTGAGCCACGACTCGGGGTCAGATCATTGAGAGGGTTAATGGAAGGGGTAAGGAGGGGAAAAATGGGGGAGGGGGGTGGGGTATGGGTACTGAGACTGTTCATGGGTGAACCAGGAGGAGGGCAATAACTAGACGCGTTTTTGGACCTATGGACCGCATTGTACTTTTCAATCGGAAGGCCTCTCTGATCACCCCCTCCTCCATTTACTCCCTTCTACTTTTGTATTATCCTCCCTCAGCGGTTTGCCCCCATTGCACTCAGCCCAATGAGGAGGCGGGGATGTGAAAGGGAAGGAGCAGAGGAGGCATGCGGCGGTAGGATCCCCAAGTTTTGAGGGCTAGAAAAGGCTTGAGTGGATCGGGAAGGGCGGCGAGCGTGAGAGAGGGGAAGGCTGTGGTTGTGATTTGTTTGCACAGCTTCTGTCCCAACTCTCGACCATTCACGCGCTCATCGCTGGTGATTGCGTTGTTTGGGGGCGGGGGTGCTCCGTTGACAGTGAATCAGGGTTGAGCAGTTTTCGGGTGTTCGGCGGCGGATGTATTTGTTCAGCGTTTCTGCTTTATGATGTTTAGAGGTCCTGGTGTCTGCAAGATGAAGAAAAACAAAAGAAGAGGCTCCAAATTACATTTAGAATTACCATGTAGTTTTAATTCATTTCCGTTTGAAACATTGTCGTATCACTATAAGGGTGGTTTTCTGACTGACTAAAAATTGCAACACACACCAGAGGCCCCCGCCTTATTGCTGTGATTATATGAAATGAATGACCTTACAAAAACGAAATGTTAACTATTGAAAACAGTTTAGCTTACAACCAAGCAAATCAAAACTTGAACAAATGTGGACAGGAGATTGACGCACAATGGCGCTAGTGACTGTTCTTTACAATGAAGCGCAAAGTAGTAAAAAGGTGTTCAGTGAAGTCTTACAATGGTAATAAAAGTTTAAAATAGTCTGCAGTCATCTGAACCTTTCCTAAGACACAAGTACACTACCACAGACACTATCCAGCTCGCTTGAATGGGGTTTTTGCCATTACCACAAAGGGGGAGCGTACATTGATGCAAATTGAGAGTGTCCGAGACCTCAACTGTTACTGATGGACAGATCCCTATTAAACCGGGAACCTATGGCTCATGATGTTTGAACTACTTTGAGAATCTCACTTAAAATTAATTAAAAAATTAATTAAATTATAAGGTAGCATCCTTTACAACATATTGAAATGTAATTAGATTATATACAAATTACTCCAGGTGTTTTGCGGTTTAAAAAGACAACAGTTTCAGCAGAATTCCATAGAATCAAAACTTCTGGGTAACCCATATATGAAGCATTATCCTTTTTCAGTTTCACTCTTAATAAAGAAAGTAATAGTATATGGAGAGGGGATGGACTCTATTGATGTTCTGTCCTAAACAATGCAAAAAGGAAAAAAATATCAAAACAGTCTAAAAAACATGTCCAGAAAATTAGCGATGATTTCTTTCTGGAAGTAAAAAATCAAACTGGGACCGTTTTTTTAAAGTGTTCTTGTAGGTGTCTACACTCAACTAAAATAATGACTGTTAGCATTTCACTAATTAAAGAAACCGACTGCAGTGAGGCATCCCCTCCTAACACCTATATGAATGGGAAACTCCCACCATCATTATTGAATCTAATCAAATTAAACAAGGCACAAAGAGACAAGTTATCAATTTATCAACAAAAAACTTGGTTTGAAGTGTTTGAGAGTCTTATTGCCATGTTAGATTGGAATTTAGTGGACGTTGTACAGCAAAAATTTGTTACTGTGTGCATGTATGTGCCTGTATGTAACTCCTGGCTGTTTAGAAATCCCCTGATGTATGTACTGTATGTTAAGTATGCAATGTCTGTGTGTTTTTGTGTATGTGTGTATGTATGTGAGGCTGTATGTATGTATGTAGTATGGATGATGTGTGTGTGTGTGTGTGTGTGTGTGTGTGGGTGTGTGTGTCGTGTGTGTGTGTGTGTGTGTGTGTGGCGTGTGTGTGTGTGTGACGTGCTTGGGCTTTTAAAATAAATTGTGGCAGTGAAAACCAAAAAAGATGTGTTTAGAAGCACCAATCAAAAAATAGATAGAGAGTGAGCAATTCTGATGGAGAAAACATGGAGGAAGGTAAGATGTTTAAGATTCAGGATGTCTTTGTTTGTCTTCACAGTGAAAACTGGAGTACGAAATACGGGCAAAGTTCACAACCTTAAAAATATAGCCACAGTACAATTAAAACAACCTTGAGAAAATTGAGATATTAGTATATAAATAATAATAAATAAATGCGCTAGGGTTGTGCGAGAATGTAGAGGGATAAAATATAAAATACCAACTCTAAAAAAACTAAAAATATAAAATCTAGATAGATAAGTGGATAGAAAGCAAAAAGACGGTGGGTGCGGGGTCTTTTATGCAAAGAAAGAAAAGTCTCTGTTGGGGATGATTTATGACTGTGTGTTATGGTGTATTTTCATGTATAATGGGGTAGTGTATGTGCATATAAGTATTTGTGGATAAGCCTCTGTCTGCAATGTAAGTCTGTGCTCTCCATTCAGTGTATTAGAGCAGGGTTATGTTGTGCGTGTCAGTGTGTGTGAAGTCCTGGCCAGTCAGGGTAGAGATGCTATGAACTATTCAAGAAGAGATGTGAGTCATTTGTTGAAAGTCACAATGACAATAAAACAAGTTAAGTTCTAAGGTGCCAAAAAACTAGCTTAGGAAAAAACCCACCACACAATTGTTTCAAATGATCTATTATGCACAACCCATTGACAGGGACGTGCTTCCCCCGCACCAGCCAAACATATAATAGTCACTGTAGTTAATCAGAGAGTTATTCCGCCTGGTCCGCGTTTTTCTACACATACCGGATCAATTACATAAACAAGAGTCCATCACTGACAGTGACAAAAATGATGTTAGCCAACTCGTGACATTTTTTCTTATTTTTATGGTCCTCTGTTTGATTCAGCTGAAGAGGAGGACGAGGGGCAAAGTTAAAAGACAGGAGTGGAGTGGAAGCAGGCAAGAAACAAAGGAGCGTGAGATGAATGAGGAAGTGGGGCAGGATGATCCATGGTAAAACAGGAAGAAGAAGAGGTAGGAGACATGGAAGGGAGAGAAGAAAGAGGAAAATGAAGAAGGGAGGGGGAAGGGAATGGAGGGTGAAAAAAAGGAGGACGGAAAGAGGGAAAGAATAGATAAGAAAAAAAAAAGGCAAGAAAACCAAGGAAGCAAAGAAAAATAGCACCCCTCATGATGGTAACAGGTTCTAACACCAAACACACACAACCCACCCACCACCCACACATCACCAAGCCACTCCCCACAAAACCACACACACACACAAAAGACAGCGTAATTTTGTACATCTTTATGGTTGTGGGGGTGAGTAACAGATGGTAAGACATTATCTTCCTATTGAACCATCTTTTCCTCTCTTCCCTTCTCTTTTTAGATATCACCTCGGCACAGTTTCTCCCAAGCTTTGTTATTCCTTCCATTCTACACTTTTACACTACCCTCCCTTTCATTATCGCTGTCTCACTTTTATCTTTCCTCCTTTCTTTGTCTTCTCCCTTCTTACTTGTTTGTCTTTTTATTTCTCTCCTCTCCCTCCCTTTATGTCTACCTTTTTCTTACTCTTTATATATGCCCTCCACTCTCTCACTCTGAAGTGTTTTTTTACTAGCTGCTATCCTCTATAATAAGGTTGGGTAGGAGCATATAAAACTTTGATATAGGAAAAAATATGGCTGTCTGAAGATTGTCAAGAGTGAGAGGAGCGGAACCATTGAGTGGAGCAGCAGAGAGATGAAGGGTGAACCCAAAGACCGTCTCCAGGGCAGAGGAAGGAGTAAACTGCATATATTGTCGTCTCCGAAAGGTTCTTTAAAATTCCAGGTAATTGCAGCAGAGTGCTCTGGGTTTAACACGGTAACCCATGGGAAGGTACGAACACTGTGATTTCTGACACTAAAACATTTAGTTCACTTTGCAATTTTACAAGCTGAGTTTAAAAAAACAATGTGTGAAAAGTGAATATGGCCATAAATATGGTAAAGCTCTGAAGGCTTGTTGCACAATGGTAATATTTGTAAACCCTTTGTAAAAGGTATATTGCGAGTGTGGAAAAATTAAGCTTAAACCTCATACAAACATTATGCGGTGGGAGAAGCTTCATATTCTGAAGTCAAATAAGTTCCAGTGGGTCTTATTCATATGTAAACTTCAGCAGTCTAATTAAATTTGGGATTTCCATAGAATTTCCACGGGCTTTAGCTGGTAAAGTGAGTTTCCATCATATTTTCACTACATGGAGGTGGCTCACTGTGACTGTTTAAATGGTCTGGCAACTCCGGGCTCGCACCAAATCAAATTACCTTTTTTCCACAATATACATTTTCACACCCGGATTTTACCAGTGGCATGAAGGAATTAAACACAGTATGCACCGTTAAGTGCCGCGTTGTGCTAATCGGCCAGACAGAAAGGAATGATTAAGTAATGGTCAAAACCACCCCTGTGACGTATAAAACAGCCCATAGAGTAAATAATATGGACTCTAAAAAGTAATGATCTAGTACAACTAGGAAGTAATATGGGTTTAAGGGGGGGGTCTCCTATAGTGGATGGAGTAGTTCAGCATTCACATACTTATGTAGATATACTGGAGTTTCAGCTTTCATTCAGTTTCTCTATATATAAGGTGTTTTTGAAAATGTATTAGATACCTTCTTGTCTCTTTCGAATAAGTTGAAATTGTGAAAAAAGGAAAGCAGAAAATCCGAAACTGTACAGTATCAAGTTGGGGCAGCTATTTCTAATTTAGCCAAGGTATATTTGTATAATCTAATGTATATCGTGTGAATGCAGACTAACGAAGCAGTTTTGGTTATAAACCCAACGGTGCAGACGTTAGCCTCATTGGCATCTTATCCACAACGCGTGTATTGGTGGTAGACCGTTTGCACCGAAGACCCACTCCTCTGGCCGCTCTATGGATGGAGAAAGACAACTATTTAGAGATGTGGTAAAATGATGATGTGAAGAAACGTTCTGGTAGATCAGAAAACAGGCAAAGCCATGGCGGAGGAGCAAAAGAAGAGGTGGAGGGAAGGAGGAAAAAGAAGTTGGGGGAAAAAAGAAAATGCTGACTTTATTAGTTTGATACTTTTAATATTCACACCAGTCGAGTAAAGTTTAGGGGAGAGAAAAAAACAGCATTGACTTGGTGCAGAGAAAGGAAGGTTATTCCTGTATAACGCCTAATGGGAAATTCCAATCAAGAAACACGTTCTCCTTACATGATTTCTTTGTATAAAACAAAGTTAATTGAAACAAAAAAATTTATCAAGGATTGGTTGGTGTGAAGACATTGTGAGTGTAATGGACTGTATTTATATAGCAATTTTCTAGCTTAACAACTACTCAAAGTGCGTTACATAGTCAGGAAACATTCACACCACTATGGCCAAGGTTGCAGGCTTAGATAAACAAATCACACTACAATGACACGCGTGTATTGGGACGCCCAAGACATAGGACAGCAGGGGCCAAGGATCAAACTACCACCATTCGATGATAACGACGCTCTACGGTTGTTGAGCAACAGCCCCATATGTGTATGGATTGTGTGTCTGAGGCAAGGTCTTGGGGAGGGCTACTGCCGGTACTAAAGTCAAGTCAAGTACTCTCACGATGTGGAAAGAAATGAGTTATGCTTTTAACCTTCTAGCATCAAGTGATTCAGTGTTTTATCGAACTGAGGAGGTTACTTTACAGGTAAGTGTTGGACTTTTACTGTTTGTATACACACACCCACCCCACACACACACCACACACACACACAACACACACCACACAACACACACAAAGTTCAGTTCATGGAGCAGCTAGTAGTTGGCATTAGAGAGTAGTGTGTGCTAGGAAGGTGGGGGATGGGGAAAGGGGGTGAAAAGGGCCAATTTCGTGGCAACGTGCGCCATCACAGTAATGAGCCCAATCACACGTTTATCCAGCCCATTAAGTCCTGGCCCACATTCACCACCTTTCTAACCCTGAGAAGGGACAGCCTAATCATCGTGTCATCCCGACTCTGTCAGTTTCTCTCGTATCTGCCCTGTCTAGCCAACCATTGCTTTTTCTCTCGCTTTAATTGTTATGTCGCAGTGTTCATCAAACCTTGCATTCTTCCCTCTTCTTGATTTCAGGTTACTTAGTTTTTGATTTGTTTTACTGATTTAAATAGAGTATGGTCAAGAAAAACAACATCATGTAATTCTTTTTTTTTTTTGCACTGACGTGGTACTAGGGCATTTCGGTCTCTGTTGAACGATGATCTCACTAGGTGTGCTGGTAAATGTCTGCATACTATATGTGCCTCTGGGTTTGGTTTACAACAAACACCTCTATCTTCTCCCTCTCTTTCTTGTATTTCCCTGGCTGGTGAGTGCCAATTATCTTTTTGGGGCTCCAAAAGCACCCAGTGCTAGAAGTTAAAAACATTTCAACTTTTCACCAAAAGAGTGTATGCACTTCAATCAGGTGTCTGGGGACTCAGGAGTACGATGGCCGCCACACGAGCACTTCGACCCGAGCATTTGTCGTGCTGCCAGCTGAAAAGCAGAAGGGCCCGTAACCGTAAATGTACTGCAAAGACACAAGAACAATTAATCACCCACATTTCTCTGGGAAAATGCACAACACAGGCATTGACATATATGGGCCGGAGCAATATAATTTGAGAAAAAATGATTGTAGTTCGAATCAGTACTGAAAGGTGAAAAGATCCTGCCAAATGTATGTAGTGGTGTGGAGAATTCCCTCAACTTGTAATTTAATAGCAAACATAGTATTTCATATTTTAAGACTTGGATCCAAAGTTCATTTGCGGTCTTCGGCACACATATTAGGAAAGTTAGGACCTACTTAAAGGAGATTTTATCAAAAATTAATTAGTTGAACATCAAACTAGCAACGGAGTATAGGACTGATTAACATTGTATTGACAGCGTTAAACGGTTAGAAATTACAATTTTCGCCAATGAAAAGTGGTTTAATAGCTATCTTTGTTTTCTCGCTGCAATTTAGTTATAAAAGACTTTATGATGGCCCGCTGGTCTACTGTCTGATCGGCACACATGACAAAATCAAACTCTTAGATGTTCAAAGATTTAAAACAAAAAGGAACACCGTAGATGTGTTTATTTATGCTGGGGAAAGCTTTGTCTCTGTAGTCTCAATATTTGTATAAAGATAACATCCTGTTCAATATGCTGTATGTAATTAAACACCTGAGCTATATTAGAGTATTAGGGTTTACATGTGTTTTTGTCCATTGCTATCAGAACACTTTTATGACCAAAGTCTTTTTGTGTGTATGCTGTGTATGTCGTGTGTGTAGTTGTGTGTGGTGTGTGTTGTGTGTGTGTGTAGTGTGTGTGTCGTGTGTGTGTTGTGTGTTGTTTGTGTCGCCAAACCATTACGGTCAGCACATGTAGAGAGACAGAGCCAGGTGATTTGATTGATGTACACTTCTGTGTCTCTGTTTGTGTGAGTAGAATGGTGTGAGGGGGGGTCTAGTGTTGCAAGCCAAACAGTGAATCTGTCTCAGAATCAGTTCCCTCCGAGCGTCCAAATCACTTCAAATTGGCCACCAACAGCTGCCAATCATGCAATTACACACAACACACACAAACTTACAAAATACGTGCTTCACTGGCAATGAAGGCAGGCAGATTTGGATGAGAGGCAGCAAGCCATATCGTGTGTTGTTGGGGATATTTTGGCTACTCTAAAAACACGGTACAAAGCACGGTACAGTGTTGTGGTGTGTGTGTGTGTGTGAGAAAGAGGTCACAGTGTCAATTAACAGGAAAGTAGAGAAATTAGCCCCAACACTTTCAAAAATGCACACGTTGCACATAGGAGAATCTGGCGCAGGATCTCTTTACATCCGTTTCATCACAAGCTGGTTGGCTGGGACAAGTGTGGGAACTGTGCAATTACATGTAGCACACCCCGCCTATATTTGCATACATTAACAGGTTTTTTTTTTGTGGGAGTGCAGCTCTTGTGGCTTCAAAAAATGTTGTGTGCAGGGTTGATGGGTGTGGGGCTCTACAGGAATGTGTGTGTATGTGTCCAGATGTTTATCAGATTGATTACTAATACCAGGCCTCTACACTAACCTCAGCCAAAAGAAGAGGGCTGCAGGTATTAGAGATCAGGGTCTAATGACATCTATTTATATGTGGCCTAGATACAGTTCCAATTAGCACACACCAACAATGCCCTCTGAGACCACACACCGGACACACAGACAAACAGACCACCAGAACACACAGGACAACAGACACCACAGACACACAGACACACCACACACCACCACACACACACACACAAACACACACCACACACACACACACACACCACACAAGGCATTAATAGTCAGGAAATTAAAGCCTTTTCACTTCCTTTAATACAAGCCCAATAAATAAAATGAAACTTGATGTTTAGATACAAAACTTAAGTTTCTTAAGTAGAAGGACATTGGCCCGTACCAATGTAAAACCACTGCGCTAGCATCCCCCAGGCGTTATTATGAGGGGTGGGTCCAAGTGTGCATTTGGAACTGTAATAAAATTATTATACAAAATATTACATTTGGTCTAATATGTATATGTAAAAAGTTGACGATATGGCCCAGATTTAATCAGTCCATAATTATCATGAAAAGGTGCAAAATTATGAGTACAATCTACTTCGAGGCAGCTGCACATGAAAACACCATTTTTTTTTTGGGGGGGGGGTTTTGTAATAACTTTCATAATCGCCGTGGTCAGCCTCTAATGCACAAAAGCTCTAAACAAATAGCTTTTTTGCTCTTGGACAGAAATGTAAGGCAAGAATACAAATACTAAGAGGCTACGGTGTTGTTTTTGGGAAATATGCACTTTACAAAATCTCTTCTTCGGTGTTAACAACTCTAATACGAATTTTATTTTTGTATTTTTGTGACTTTTTCATGGGTTTCAAGCTACGCAACTTTTCCATTTAAATGGGTTAAATGATGATTTCCTTTCATTCAAAACAGAAGTTAAAGATGTTTCCTAGTGAGGTTTGTGCTCTACCTCATAAAAGTACTCACTAAAATATATAATATATAACGATATAACTTTATTGTTGCGAATCAGATTTTATTTCAACATCCAAAACAGATGGTGTAACCACACAGTAGCTGGACCCTTCAGCTGTGAGTACCAATCTGAGATTCGCCTGAAGCCATAAATTTAAGATGTTGACAAAACTGTACACTGCATGGTCGTTTACATCTTAATAGAAGAGATGGCGTAATAGATAAGCATCCACTGGTTAGAGTCGGCAGCAAGATGACTCTCTCAACTTTATTTAGATACCATCTGCTACCAATATGCGGTGGTGCTTGGAAACTCTGGTGGTGTAGTTTACTGACATTATTTGCGAGGCAGACGAAGTGCCTTCAAATGAGCTGGATTGTTTGTCCATTTGAAAGTAATTATTATCTCCAGCTTATTCAGATAGGTGTTCAAGGACATATAAAAGTCCCAGAATTTCAAGCAATTAGGGTTTTAATTCACAAGGGAAAGTACCCACTGTTTGACGTGAAAGTACATTTCGACAAGAAGGTCACCATTTTCTCAGATTTACCCGCATTTTACAACAAAATATTATTCATTTTGACACAGAGTATGGGGATGACCTTAACACACATTAAATCAATATCAACCTTGAAGTTATGTGGCAAAACAGAGAGAGATACAAGAGAGCAGAATGGAGAGAGAGCGAGGAAAGTGAGGAAAGAGGATAAAGACATGAAATGCGTCTTCCTGCAGTCTAAAAAATACTTCAAAAGAGGAATTTCTAAAGACTTTCAAAAAAAAAAAAAAAACAGGATAATCCATTCATTTAGAGTAATCAGCACTGTTTAAATGCGCACACACAGAGAGGCACACACTTACACTGACACATCACTGACGCAGCGATATTTAACAAGCTAGAAGGGATAGCGGAGACTAACAAAATCACATCTGCACATCCAATCTCAACTACATGATACAATTGCACGCACGCACGGCAGACACACACACAAACACCCCACACGCGCGTGTGCGCGCAACACACACACGGCGCGCTGTCGCGCGAAACACACCCACCCACCCACAAACCACAACCACACACACACATCTGGAACCAAATCTAACAGAGCCCCCCTCTTCAATTGGTGTACCAAAACCAGGGGTGTAGTGTGTTGTGTGTTTGGGTGTGTGTGTAGATCTGTGTAGTGTTACGGCAAATGGTCACAGTCCCATCTGTGTGTGTTTACTCTCAGGGGCCTACTGTGTGCATTTTAAATTGCTTCTCCTAATACAATAATTGGGTTGGTTTAAGTTGAAATGAATTTACGTTGAATGGACTGAATGAATTGATTCTGCTAGTTTTATTCTTCGTCAACAAGAGTGAGGAAAAAAACACACACAGGGACAGCCACAGCACAGTTGGAGAAGAAGAGGTAACCAATGGCGTGCAATAGTTAACAGGCCACTTAAAAAAATTGTTAAAAGTCAGCACGGCGGAGAAAGTTTTAAAACACTATGTGATTGGGTCAAAATCATTAATAAGAACTGGTTTACTTTAAGAAAACAGGCCTTTTTTTTCCGTTGGAGGAAATGGCATGTAATCCAATGTGAAGTTGCAATGGAGGTGCATTCTGCTGATTTATCTACTCAGATGACATGATCAGTGCGGCGGGAGAAAATAGTTTAGCAGGAAACTTCAAAAAATGGAGCCTGCCATGAACTCTCTAAAGGGGTTCAACCCAATGCCTAGATCCCCTAGGAAATCAAACAGACATTTAAAAAAAGGATAATAGACGTCATGCTGTTGCAAAAATAAAGGTCTGCATCGATTAGGAGCAAAGATGACCGGGAGTTTTTAAAAGTTTCTCTTTTACTAATTAATTTCTAAATTTAAATAAAACTGAAACCTGTAAAACTGCACCAAGAAATATATTTATGATAAGAGGTTACTATTAACCTTAAGTAGCTTGAAAGTCCAGGAAAAACAATCACAGTATCAGCCCAACATATATGAAAAAAAAACATGCAGAGTCCTCCTACTGCTCTCAATAAAAAATTATAACATATCTATATTTATATATATATATATATTAGATTTATATCAGCAGCAACCAAGTTCGGTAGATGAATATCACCACCCTAGCAACATGGCGTCTGCATTTCTGTGGCAGTAAAAACTGCAATAATGATGTAAAAAAAATGAAGAAAAAAGCTTGAAAGGACCACGTAGAAAAAGGGGAAACCTTGGTGCTAGATGGAAAATGGCCAGTTTGGTCCTAACCAACTGCACCTAAGGCCAATCACACTGAACGTGACTTGTCAGTGTGTGGAATGCTCCAGCTCCCTCCACTCACAGCCTGCGCTTCCTCTACAGTCGCTCCAGCAGCCCCTCACGCTACCGGCACAAACCATATCAGGCGGCCAAAATTCGGCAGTCGTATCTCCCCTCTTTCAGAGGCCGTCGGTGACAGAACTGTAAGGAACAATAAAATTTTCAGGAAAAAAAAAGCTCTGTGATGATATAAGATGTTTCAAAAACCAAGGAGGGTGGTTCAGCGCATCGCGAGCAAGGATCATTGAAAAAAATCTGTCTAGACATTAGCGGTAAAGGAGTAAGCAGCTGCAGAGCGCTGTGTTTTTGTAGTCATCACTGCCAATACACACTGGCGAGTTGTAGTCGCTCTGCAAAAATACATACATATTAAATGAGATATGCATGAGTGTTTAAAGGCAAAGACAGACTGCCACTGTGAACTTCTTGAAAACAAACTCTAGCTTCCCTTGGTAAAAAATACCAAATAGGTCAGGGAAAACTTACATGATCATTGTATTAACACATGTCCCCTGCAATATGAAAAATAAATAACTCATAAATCAACGGTGAGGAGGGCATACAAGCCTCTACAAAGAGAGTCAGTTTCTTTCTGCCAACATAATCAGTTGTAAACAACTCCTTCATCTCTCCGTTTAGGCCTCTACCTGATGGAGAAGCGAGAAGAGAAGAAAGTGATGATTGCATGTCATTGACTGGTGTAGATGGACGTGGAGACTGTGATAATGAACGATGTAAGTGCTTATGCTGGTGGCCTGAAACTCTGATCAGCACCTTGTATTGGTAACAAATGTCAGGTGGTATGGCTCTGGTCTTCACTTTTATGGCAAGTTGCTTTTAAAGCTGCTGCCAAAGCCAATGCCACTGAGGTAAAATAACGTGCCAAAACTAAAAAATAATTCAGTTAGTACTGGTGATTACAGTCATTAATATTGAAGATACAAACTGTAAAACTGCATTTTTTGTTTGCAGAGCAGTGAGCGTCGCAATTTTTAGACTGGGCCTTCAAATAAAAAGCCTATTTTCAGGGATCATTTTGATAACGAATGGCCAGTTGCAACGATCTTAAGTTGTGTGTTTTGGGTGGAGACTGACAACAGTGACTGTGAGAGTGTGTGAGAGACGAGAGAAACCGAAAAGGACACATAGAAGAGATGAGAGAGAGAGACAGAGAGACGAGAGACGAGAGAGAGGAGAGAGAGAGAAGCACATTAGCAAACAGTAAAAAAAAGGAAATTGTTCCATGTTGATCTAATTTGAATAAAGCCTCAATGCATGCAGACTTGGAGTCAATGGGACTGGAGACCATGGAGGGCTGTTGAGTGGGTGCCGATTGTTGTTGTACGGGTTGTGTGCAAGCAACTGATTTACTGTTATAAGACTAAAACTTTCATTTGGATAAGAGACAAAATCACAAGATACACAGTGTGGTGGTGTTGTGTGTGTTGTGTGGGGTGTGTGTAGTGTGTGTGTGTGTGTGATGTGGTGTGTGGTATTTTGTTTCTTCATATTAATAGAAGGTTTCCTGATTTCAACCTTAACTTCCTTTGTGCAGTGATAAGAGCACTGACGGTGGAGATGAGAAGCAGAGGGCAAAGCTTTAGAAGCTCTTGATTTCTTTCTAAAGTTCATCTAAATTAACCAGGAAACAGGAACCAACACTGTGTTTACACTTTCCCCATGTGGGTCTAACTACAGTATGTGAAAGGATAGGAAAATGAAAGAGTTGAGAATAACTGCTCTAAGCAGTGGTCCCCAACGGAAGTCGAAAACCCAGAAGAGGACTAAGATAAAACTGAGGGGTTTACGGATGATAAAACATGTATGGTTTTTCTGTGAAAACTCCATACTGTCTCCTCCTCAGGCATATTGGTACATACAAATACCTTTAAGGCTCAAAAATCTGTCAAAACCTATGTCTGAATTGGAGGAGGGATCTCAGGTAGATGTTTCTTCACACAGCATTCATTATCAGGATCTAGTGTTGTTGCATGCTTTGTTTTACACTTAATGGATCACTTGTTGTGTGTATTTATCTGTTCTTGAAAATACATTTCTTTAGAAAAAAGCTACATGTGCGTTGCCTGGTAGAAGTTCTTTATCTAAAATTACGTTTGTTCCTTAGAAAATTTTGGAGATTTGTGTCTGGAGAGCAGTGACCCAGTTTACAGTAAAGCATACAGTCAGTCTGGTGTGTGTGTGTGTGTGTGTGTGTGTGTGTGTGTGGTGTTGGTTCATGAAAAGGCCTGTAGGTTGACAAAAATTAACACACTGGGCTGCAAAATGAGGCAACACACCACACAACGTGAACATAATCTGGGGTGGGAAAATGGAAACCAGGACACTAAAATCGGAAATCCAACCCATCCACAGGGAAAAAGAGCGAGGAGAGAGGGGGGGGGGGGGGACATACACGAGTAAGAGGGAGAGAGGGAGAGAGAGAGAGACAGAAAAGGAGAGAGAGAGCGGAATTAATGAAATAATGGCATCCTTAATACCTGTAGTCTTATCCGCTGGTATTAAGTGTATATAACTGTTTAGACTCATTTTATTGTTTATATGAGAATGTTCAGTGGGCGCATTCCCACACAAGAAAAGCCCCACATGACACATTCAAGTACTGTTGAAATCAACATGCGGAGTCCAAACGCCAATGAAGACACGAAATGTGCCCATTAATTTGGGATAACAAGCCCTATTCTGGGAAATTTATGAATGTTTGAAGGCGGCAATACTGTATTTTTTTATAATTATGTCCTTAGTAAACTGCAATCCAACTTTAAATGAGCATTTCACATCACAGACAAGAGATTCCGTAGTTACACGTAGAGTACTATCTCAAGTTACTGCTCAGACATTAACATGTATTGATGGACAAGTTTTGGCTATACCTTTTCTTCTTAGTAGCAGAAATTTGGAACAAGGGCTCACATGTCATGTATATGTAATGGAAAGGGTGCCTTTAGTATTTTTGCATACGTTTGTTGTGGGTGGTAGGGCCACCACTCTAAGGTTAAAGCCCCCAAAGTAAGGTGTAATAATTAAAAGCCTCTTCCAACTGTAATAACAAGGATAATGGTGTAAGGTTAGGTGAATTCCTATATTACAAAACAAAGATTGATGGATAAGGGCCTGCGAGAAATACAGCAAGGGCTTTTCTATAGGGAAAGCTATATATTTTGCTGTGATAGCAATTCGTCTTTCAAATAAAAAGGGTATTTGAATTGTATTATATACCTAGTAATGAAAACAAAGCAAAGCAAATGACACGTTTCAGTTTATTTGTGGGATGCAGATAAGGTTGTAGATATCACTGATGTTTGAATGAGATAATATTATGGATAAAGATCTATTACTTCATTTTAAAAACTGTTTGTAACAATTGCGACATGGTAAAAACTGTAGTTGGTAATGATTAACAGTATCATGTGGAAAGAGACTGTGCTTACAGGGAGGAAAGGGAAAGAAGAGACGGCACGTGTTTAAATAAGGACAATAAACTTCACAACCTGACAGGCAACAAATAAACCAGTCTTGAGTAAAAAGGTTCACATCAAAAAGACACAAACATGGCACAAGCACATTACTCTCTGTAGCACTGACACCCCCCCCCCCCGGAAAAGCAACCTGTTTTCTATTTTACATTTTAGATTATGGTTAACCAGCTGTGGCCGCAAATGTTTGGATTGTTTGGATGTAAACCAAGGCTGTGTCTTTAATACACACACCAAAGGCAATACAACTTAACTGCCAAATACCTTGGGACAGGAACGATTCTCTACTTGAGGAGCGAAGAGACCCGAAAAGGAGTGGGAAGGAAAGAGGATGAAGATGGAAGGGATGGGATTAAAAATGAAGGAAAAGAACAGTGAAAAAAAAAAATGCATAGTAAATGACAACTTTAGAGTATTACAAATGATGACCTCACACACCAGACTGCACACACATACAATCACGGCCACTTTATTAGGAACCCATGCTAGTAACGGGTTGGACCCCTTTTGCTTCAGAACTGCCTCATCTGCGGGGCATAGATTCAACAAGGGGCTGGAAAGCATTACTTCAGGAGTTTGGTCCATATTGACTGATGGACACACGGTTGCCGCAGATTTGTCGGCTGCACATCCATGATGCGAATATCCCGTTCCACAACATCCCAAAAGATGCTCTATTGGATTGAGATCTGGTGACTGGGAGGCCCATGTGAGACCAGCGAACTTCATGCATGTTCAAGAAACCAGTCGGTGAGATGACAGCTTGAGGCACTGGCGGCATATCCTGCTGAAGTAGCCATCAGAAGGGGTAATTAGGTCATAAAGGATGGACATGGTCAGAAACAATACTCAGGTGGCCTGTTGGTTTGCAACGATGTCAATGGTAACAAGGGGCCCAAAGAGTGCAAGAAAATATTCCCCACACCATGGACACCACCACCACCAGCCCTGAACGTTAGACAAGCAGGATGGGATCCGCTTCATGTTGTAGACGCCAATTTCTGAACATACCCTCAGACTGTCGCAGAAGAAATCGGGACTCATCAGACCAGGCAACGTTTTTCCAATATCTATTGTCCAATTTCGATGAGCTTGTCAAAATTGTAGTCTCAGTTTCCTGTTCTTAGCTGAAAGGAGAGGGCACCCGATGTGGTCTTCTGCTGCTGTAGCCCATCTGCCGCAAAGTTCGAAGTACGTGCGTTCAGAGATGCTCTTCTGCCCACCTTGGTTGAACGGGTGGTATTTGAGCCACTTGCACTTCTATGAGCTCAAACCAGGTCTGGCCATTCTCCTCTGACTCTGGCATCCACAAGGATTTCCGCACACAGAACTGCGCCCACGGATTTTGTCTTTTTCGGACATTCTCTGTAAACCTGAGAGATGTTGTGCTGAAAATCCCAGTAGATAGCATGTTTCTGGAAATACTTCAGACGAGCCTTCTGGCACCAACAATAGCCACGTTCAAAGTCACTCAATTCACCTCCTCCCCATTATGATGCTCGGTTTAACTGCAGGAGATTCTCTGGACCATGTCTTACATGCCTAAATGACATGAGTTGACCGCCAATGTGATGGCGTTAGGAAATTAAGTGTTAACGAGCAGTGCACGTTGGACAGGTGATACCTAAATAAAAGTGGCGGTGAGTGTACAAACAGCTTCCCCAATACTTGATATCTTCCAATTGGGGAATTTAGGGAGGGAGCGGAGAAGGAAGAAGGAGGCCGGGGTTAGAGTGGAGAGGAAGGAAAAAATGGTGAATCACAAGAAAAATAGGGAATTTCTTGCACAACATCACTGTCATTAAAAATTCCACAAGGCTTCTAAAAGAAGCTGGTCTTAATATCTTTATTTTATAGCCTTATACAGCAGAGGGAATTATTGCCGCCTTTACATTCAAGGTCACTTGTCTGCCGAGTCACCCAATTTAGCTGTTTAGCAGTGTGTCAACCTATTCACCCACAAGGAACCTGCCGTATGCTTCTCTGTGCCTGTCAATAATGTATGACAATGGAAAACCCTAAACAACAGCGTTTTTCCCAATAAAAAAGAGAGAGAGAGAGAGAGACAAAAGGTGGTTGAGGCAGTGTCACCTCTACGGTCAATTGGAACATTTCTCAGCTGCAATCAGATGGTTAAATTGGGTATTTTCTTTCCTGCTATAAGTGAGTGTGTGCAGTGGTCAGAGTCATGGCAGTGTGGAATTAGCAACACTGAAGGGCACAGAAGTCAAGGTGAAACACTGAGCAGAGAAAGGACACTGGGAAATTGCAAGCACGCACGCAACGCAAGATGGCACGCACGCACACGCACACACACACCAAAATATAACTGGCAAATTATTTCTGTTTTCTCACACACACAACACACAACACACACACACACACAACAAAACAACACACAAACACACACACACAACAATTGCTGGACATACAAATGCACAACAGCAGCCTGACAGCTCAAGTCCTTAAAAAATTATAGTATTAAGCTCAAAGAGAGCACTGCATATTATATCTATGTAATTAAGGTACCAAATGGTGTTAAATGGTATAAAAATAAAAAAATACACACAAAATAGTAGGCTCCAAGGCCCAGTGAGCAGTCCGGCAACTCAAAGTGCACCATCAAATTGAAGCCAAAAGGACAAATGATAAGGGCTGGCCAAGCATTAAGGCCGTTCATAAAAATTCAGAGACCTATTGGAACTCTAGTAAAACAAAGGACAATACTTCGGTTAGCATAGAGAGCCGAACACGATTTTGCAGCAATGTGAGAGTATAAAAATGAGTTTTATTCCTGAAATTGATGAATGGCTGTCAGCAAATTCCCTCAGGCGGTTATGGCAAGATTTGGACTTTTAAATTGATAGGAGCATGGTAAAAAACAACTTGTCCCTCACAGTTCAATTTAGATGATCTTCCTCACATCTCTGTCTTCTGATGGCTATTCTCCATGTACCATCCAGTTTTTCCTTCCGTATTCACTTCAGCAGTGGAAGCAATTCCCATCAAACCACTCTGCCAGTACAGAGTGACTGGGAATTAATGCATACTGTGGACCTTTAGAACCCATTCAGTATGGGGAACTGACAGCGCTGGAGCATTACGTTATGGAGGCCTCATATGCTATGCACAACGTCAGCAACCCTTCAGAATATTGCAGGAGCGACTGTAGTGACCATTGTGCTGGAAGCAGTGTCAACAATGAGAGAAGGCAGTTTTTGAGTAGGTTGCTGCTTTGTAGGACCACCAGGATGTGTAGGTGTGTGCGTCGTGTGACATGGATTGTGAGGGAGAGATATGGTATGAGGTGCTCAGGGTAAGCCCTTTTATTATTTATGGGCAAGGGATTCGAGGGGACAAATACTAATTGTTACTGAAGAGTTGAGAAAAGAACAGCCGCTGGAAAATGTTAAAACCTTGCTGGATATGGACACAGACACCATCAAAAAGCATACTTGCATGTCTAAGAAGGTTACAAGGCTTCCCACATGGTAAAATAGCTGCAACATTTCAAATAAAAGTTGGCCTCCAGCTTGTATGTGGTCTGATTCCCTATAGAGCAGTTCTGAAAAAAAGAATAAACAGGAGCCAGCCATTTGCAAGCTGGACAAGGTATGTGCCAAAAGATAAATAAGGAGGTCCATTGGTACTTTTGAAAGAAATAGGACCGTTTGAGTAGAGCTGCTAAAATACAAGTAGTTCAATTATCAATAGGTCTTGATCTGTGATATTATCAATTAATCACTTATTCTAAAACAATTCGGAGTTGGAAGCCATGGACCAGCTATGAGCGGCAGGAAATTAGGCACATAGAGATTTAAGGCCTAAATACAAATGTCATATAACATACTCATGATAACAAGACTAACATTGGTGTGTTCAATCTTAGTTAAGCATGCTAGCATGTTTAAAATTTCACAATAGCAAATTAAAGTACACTTAGGTCTGATGGGAGAAGAGGACAGTTCAGGGGGTCACGGAGGGCATGAAAACAAGCATCATTGGCAACATGACATGAACAAAATTTAACTGCAATCATCAATAGCTCTCAAAATTATTGCTAATGTCGGAACTTTGGCTTGGTGATCACTAATCAAAGAATATAGATGATTTTCTTTCTGCGTTAATAAGTCAATTAATCATTAAAGAGAGAGTGGAAGATTATTTGCAGGAGAAGTTTGGGTGTTGTGTGTGGTATGGGTGTGTGTGTGTGTCACCACCAAGGCTCCAGCGATGTTAAGTGGTTGTGACACAGCGGGGCTGGTTTGACATTTCCACCTTGACATCCCATCAGGGGTGGCGTTAGAACTAAACATCAATATTCAATACTCTAACCGCTACCCTTCCAGCCCTTATTCCCCTCATCCTCTCTTTTTATGAAAAGTCTTTTTGTTGCAAGTGGGGCAAAACGTCGCACGCAAGCACGCCCGCAGCAGAGCACGCACGCACGCAAGCACAACACGCACGCACCAAGCACACACACGCGCACACATACACAAACAAAACAAGCGCACACGCACGGGTGGGTGATGGCCATGCTCTAGCTGTCAAGAGAACCGAACAGAGCAGAACCTCAATCGAGTGTGTGGGGCGTGACGTGTGGAATCAATGTCTATCTTTGTTCCATTTGCCTCCGACAGCAACATGTATGATAACCCTCTGTTATCAGAGGTGAGGAACTGTTGCTTTGGGAATATCACCTGAAATTCTATTTGTTGGGGGGTTTTCATAGTGTGTTCACCCATGCGCCCCTTTCATATAATGAGGGAACAGGATGATAAACATAAAAGGTGTCCTAATCTCACTCTAAAACATAGCTGACACTTACTCGAGGCCGTGATTGGACTTAAAAAGTGTATATCCCAAATCGGAACATGGCCTGAACAACAGTTAGAAAAAAGTTTGAAAATAGCACGGAATCACACTCTGCTCGGACACCCCACAAGCAGTGTGGCAAAGCCAAGGCCAGATCTGGAAGGCCTGCATAAATTGGAGCACATTACTTATTTGAATTTATTGTATCTCCGCAATCTAAAGTTTTTAGTTGACGGAAACAATTGTCAAGTCGGAACTACAGTTTTGTGCGTTTTATATTGGGCTGAAGTTAAGTGAAATCAACTCTAAAACGTCATACCATTCAGACATGAGGCCTAATAGTGTAATATCAAATGGTGACTTGTACAAATACAGACAATTGTACGATTATGAAGGAGTACTAAAGAGTTGCCTGGAGGTATAGTAAATCGTTGAATATACATAAGAACTACTGGTGATACTGTCAGGTTCTAAACATAGTGCTGAAAACGGAAAAATTGAAGTATATTATATGGATTATATCAACCATTGCGGTTCAAGGGAGACTAAACAGTATTAAATTGAAAGAACCAATAACAAGAATACTTGTAATAGAAGCAGTGGTGAAGAGAACTACAAGCAGACTTGTCTTTTAGTGAGAAATGAACTGGGTTCAGTCAAGGACAAGGAATCTATTTTTTCTTCTGTCTATCTATTCTTCTATACCCCCCTGCAGAGAAAGCAATCTGTTGAGAAAGAAAGAGAGAGAGACAGAGAAACAGAGAACAAGAAAGAACTGAGAGAAAGAAAAAGGACAGAGAGGGAACAAATTAACCTAGTGACTAAGATGTACTAAACAGCGTGATCACACACACACACCCAAACACACCACACACACACACACCACACAGAGCATGGGGCTGGGACTTCATTCTCTCACACTGCAGCACACTCTCAGAATGACACACACACACACACACAACACACACAGACACACACACACACACACACACACACACACCACACAACACACACACTTGTTACACTGCTTTAGACACCTAAAGCTGGCAACTACCAGACTTCAAAGTGTAGTTAGCACCTAGTCTTACGAGAGAATGAAATAAAAATGAGAGAGGGATGGGACTGGGCAGAGGTGTGTTGTTTGAGGTAGATGGAGGGGAAGAAATTTACAGATAAAGAAGAAAGCGTCACAGAAAGCGAGGAAAGACACAGAAGGGGAATCTACTGGTCGATTAACAGCTCAGATTTTCTTTTTTGTTTTGCTTTCATCATTTTATCTACTGATTATTGTTTCTCTCAGCTCTTAACAGTGAGAAAAACAATAAAACAATCGAGGGCACTAAGGTTGGAGCAGGGTAAACAGAAGGAAGTGGAGAGAGATACTGATCACGTCCAACAGTAGCTGGGTCCACAGAAAATACAACACGGACAGACAAGGTTATTTTAAATGTAACAAAGTATGAACATGTGTTTTTACTGCAGCTAATAGCCAACACCGTTGGACGTGTGCCATGCTTATGGTAGAAGAATGGACGGAGTGTAATAGTAAAGGGGGGAGGGTATAAAAACAGACACAAGCTTTTCCTCTCAACCTTTCTTAAAACAGTAGGCTACATGCACTTTTGTAAACATGGGATTTAGTTTATATATTTGTGCAGAAGCCACCAGCTCTTTCCTCCCTCTAGTGGTTCAACATTAATTTGGAGATGTTACTGATGAAGAGCCACACCATCCCTTACAGTTTAGGAGCCTTAAACAAGTGGTAAGAGGCATTTTCTTGACTACATGTCTGTTCCTAATTTCTATGCATGTAAATGTTCTGCGTAAACAGGGTCATTCGAAAAGGAAAAAGTCAGTATTGAAATAATGTTATTGAAAAATTTTTTGAAACAACACCACATTAGGGCTTAATGTAATTCGATATTAGTGTCTTTTTCAACTAAACATTAAATGCAGCACTAAAGACTTCTTCTAAAAGCGGAAACATTATAATCTAGCGTGCTGATCTCGGGCAGCGATCAACAGGCGAGATATTAAAGTAATTATTATTTTAAAAACAGCATTTAGTAAAGTACGTACTATCGCTTGCTCATGTGACACCGAACAATTGTTAGGAAAATATTCTAATTGGATAAAGAGCAAAAATACAGTCACTCTCACTCATATCCAGTGGTTTTTACTTGCAGATATTGAGAATACAACAACACAGGCCTTGGAAAACAACCAAGATTTTTTTTTTTTGTTTTTGCCAAATTGCAGAATAACGTTCATAAAATACAGCTGAGTAATTCAACGGTAACAGTTGCCATCATAAAGCCGGTGAAACCAACAGTTTGCTGAGTTAAAGCTTAATAGCTTAATAAATCTTAATTATGAGTTATAGTTAAAATTGCAGCATAAATGGTTAAAAGGGCTCAGTCACATATGGACATCTGTTATCTCCCCTCTCTGGGACAAAGCATGAGACAAAAGGACCACAAGCTATGATTCCAAATCTGCCACTTATCTAAATTACCAACACAGATGAGCAAATAAACCAGGGAACTGGGATCCTGGATACAGATGGAGTACAGAATTACCAAAAAACGGCTCGTGTTTGATATACGGTTTGTGAAGTGTGCGTAGATGGTTTGAAAGAGTGTGTTCCCTTGTGCTGGTCAAAGGTTAGTAATAAAGGGTGGAGACCCAAGAAGGAGGCAAAAAGTTTTACAAGCCCACTGTAACTTGCCCACATCCGATAACATCATGACACCACAAGCTCTAATATATATATATTATATATATATATATATAGTATTAGATATATATAAAAAAACACACATACAACAGAGTACCGAGAAAGTACCGAGCTTATGTCGAAGAAGGGAGGGGGGGCCAAAAGAGAGAGCACCACTCAAATGCTGCCAAGAAAAAGGCAAAAATCTTGTGTTCCTCTCTTTCTCATCTGTCTTCATTCTCCATCTTTCTATATATTTATCCTTGTTCTCCCTCTACCTTTCCTTCTGTTCTCTATGTCTTTTCTCCTAATCCTATACGCAGGACCCAGAACACACATCTCCCTGTTGGCAGAGAAGCAACACGTGTTTCTACTGAGAGACGGGGGGGGCCGGGAGAGAAGCGAGAGAGAGAGAGAGAGAGAGAGAGAAAGAAGAGAGAGAGAGAGAGAATGAGAGATGGAGAGAGAGAATGAGAGAGGATTGACTATTGAACATCAAGTTGCCGTGATTACGAGGTTGGAACTGTGCGGAACCTATGTAGACTCTTGCTTTCGTTCGTTCGTTCTAGCAGACGCACCCACACAACCACACAAACCCACACACCACAAACACAAACACACACACACACAACACACACACAAACACACACACACACACAAACACACACACACACACACACACACAAGCCCAAATTGAGTGACTGGAAGGATGTAGGTGTTAGTTGGTGAACAGTAGGGACAGAGATAATTCATCCATGTCTGCAAGTACATCCATTACATTTGGACTGTACCACACAACACAGTAAACTGGCAATCTAAGCGTTACATTCAGCTTTCAGTCCTCGGGGAGCACATTTCCCCAAATTCCTTTGAGTACGATTCACAAAACTTACTAGCAAAGAATCCACCTTAAATGATCTAATGAGAAAAATAACCAAGACAAATAGAAAACACCACAGCCTTTTTGAAAAATCCCAAACAAAATTGACTCTGACCTAAATCTTTAGGGGGTTTACTGTACTGTTTCTTACATCCATTAGAAGGGACACACTGACTTAAACTCTTATGCAATAAGGTATAACAAAGCCTAAAAGTCGTGCAAAATGAATTATTTAATACTAAAATATAATACTTTAATTGTGGATTACTTGCTGACAGTTGGTTAGAAATGTTGTTATAATCTGTCAGGTGGCATGCCTAAATCATTCTCAACACATATACAAATAAACAACAGTAATGCATATTTTGGAATGAAACCTTACAGGATGATGCCACATGTTTTACTTTATAAAAAAGCCATTTAGTTAAGCCTGAATTCAAACTAATGAGTGAAAAGGGCATTTAAAAAAACATTCTCAGTTTCATAAACCTGGATTTAATGTTCACCAAATATTTAGGAAGTGCATAAGGGTGGTTGACTTTTGCAGGCTGCAAGTGGTAGCACAAGAGCATCCCTGAGTAGTAAATTAAAAGGCCAAACAAATGTCTAAAGCCAGATCATGCACTGACACTTTAGACAACCTTACCATCACTGCAGTAAGTACGTATATATGCTCTTGATCACCCATGATGACCAAATGAGCTAAACAATTATGATTATTTATTCAGCAATCGGCAGACAATTAACGGCCCAATTGTGATTATCAAAGTAATTAATCAAGCAAAAATGACAAAAAATGATGAATGAAGGGGTGAGGATTTGCATCTTTTCTATTTGTATATCTTGAAATTGAAACAAAAAAAAATTAGGCTTTTGAGCGTTGGTTGTAGAGCTGCTAAATAGTCAATTAGCAGAATGATATAGATGAATCCTTTAAGCATTTTCAATCAAAAATAGTAATGTAATTATTTTCTTGATTGTGCATTACAGTTAAATTATTTTTTGGGCGTTGGTCCAGGACAAAACAAGACAAGAAGACGTCCCTTGGGCAGTGGGAAATGTACGAAAGGGGCATTTATTTTTTATGAAAGTTTTGTAGACAAAGCCAAGGATCAATTAATCACAAAAAAAAATCTCCAGTTACACCACCATAACAAGGATACGCAATGAGGTAGTTTTCATGCATCGGATCTCTTAAAACTAAAGACAAGAGCTCAGAGGAAAGGTAACAGAAAATATCGGGGCATGCAATAGTGTAACAGCTTTCCTTTGAAACAGCTGTAAGTAAGGGCATATTACAGAAAGCACTGACGCCGGGAAAGATATTATGAAACAAGAGGAGAGGAGGAAAAGGGGGGAGGGGGCAGAAAGAGGCAAGGGGAAAGGAAAGACATGAGGAATACTGGTAGCCATCTCACGGAGCATGAATAAATAGGGAGACTAATAGATTGCACGACCAAAAGGAGAGAATAAAAAAGAGAGGAAGAGATACAACAAACAGTAGCAATAATTTAGTGTGTAAGAATGAGTTGGTTCCGTAATCTAACTTGGCTCTTTTCCTTCCATTTCTCTCCATCCATCTCTCCTCGTTACCATATTAATGATTCAAAACGATTGCCTTGATCCTATATTCTATGTGTCATTAAATACAAAGGACACACACACACACAGACACACACCATGCATGGACACACATACAACCAAGAGACAGCAAAAAATCATTTAATCAAAAGAGTTATAAATAAATAAAAGGTTTTTAATTTCCCATAGTCCATTGGTTGCATGACTCCCATCACACACGGTCTTCATCTGCTGGTCAATAAGCTCACACACAACCACACCAATACACACTACTAAATAAAGGCACGGATGACCACACACATTGGCCGGTGACTCTCTAATGTAGCTGGTCAGTCTGCTCGGAAACAACGGCGGACAAAGAAGAAGAAACCTTCTATCAAGCAATCTATTATGTTTTGTTATTTCATCAACGGGTTGACCGTCTATCAAACGGTTGTAACAAAATGTTAGCGACGTATGTGCGTGCTTAGCTTCAGAGTGCTCTGCAATTTAGTCAAATGTGACTACAGCAATTCGATCCGGGTTACGGAGACACAAAAAGAATAAAAAGGAAACTTAAACGAGGGCACGCATAAACAAAAGCCGAAAGTACTGCAGATGCTTATTGCTGATTCTTATTGATGATTATACCTTCAGCAATAAGCCATCTATGGTATTTTTCCTTGTAATGCGGTTTGAAACAGAATGGTATAATTAAAGATTGCTGGAACACAGAGCAGAGGAGGAAAAATATGTGTACATGTTGAAGGCAAGTGATGTTTTTTTTCTACAAGACTAAACCCATGTTGTTGGTTAACCAAAAAGCAGACATGGCGTTGGGGGCTGCTGTCTGTTTCAGACCTATTCCACCAAGTACAATTGAGGGACATGAAATCAGGTTCAAGCCGTTTTGACCAAATGGTTCCAGATACTGAGGAGCACAGGAAACTGAACTCCAAATTCCCTCAAAGTCTCCTTAGCGAAATCTTTTTTTGCATGTCCAGTGCATTTAAGAACTGTAAAAATCAGACAAAGCCAGTCTACTGGGGTTAAAAAACCACAGACCAATGATGCACAGTTTTAGACATGCGTTAAAACACAGAGTTCTCCTTTTCTTCTCAAATGTTTAATAGATGTAATTAAGAGGTATTACTAAAGAGACATGCAGAGGGGAAAAGGAGAAAACCTGTCTCTAAGTAGATGCCGTAGTAACTGTGTTTAAACATGAGCAAATTAAGTTTTTTATGTTCATGGGAGATATACTGAATAGTGGAGTTTTAAAACACCTGATAATTATATTGGCCAGCGTTAACGTTTTCAACATTAAACACACGACATGAACAAACGATCCCTTTCAGTTTTGAGGATCTTTTATTTTTTTTAGTGAACCACGGTATTGGGCATGGTACTGGATACATTCGTGTCAGTGCTCTCTAGTGGACAACTAAGTAATGGAGGACACTATCTCAATATTCCGTCAGTGACTCCACATAGGGGCAATGTTGGTTATAATTAAATGGAACAGACTACCATCCATAGCTGAAACACAGCGTGTTGGACATTCCAAAAGGTTGATTGGAATACTGAAGGGAGAAATGGGAGAAGAGAAATTTGTCATCACTGTCTTAACACACACACACACACACACACACACACACACACCACACACACACACACCACACACACACACACACACCACACAAACAACCCACAACACACACACCACCCCACACACAACTTGTTCACTCTGGCCTCTCTCTCTGAATGACTCGTTCCTGTCTCTGAACTGATGCGAGCGATAAAGTTTAAAGTTGGTAAACAGCCGTCGACACACAGACAACATGCCAAGGCGAAACATGTGTTTTACAGCTCAAGGTCCCAGCTATCAAGAAGATAATGTACATGCATTGTGTGTGTGTGAGTGGGGTGTGGTGGTGTGTGTGTGTGGTGTCAGAACAGGAGTGCAACCTGTCTTGCAATCTCCTATCAGCTTTTATCTCTCTCTCAGCAGAGAAGGGGGAGATTAGAGAGAAAAGAGCGAGAGAGAAAGGCTCCCCCCAACCCTCAGTGAGAGAAAGTGAAACACTCAGTGTGGTGGTGGTGGTGGAGGGGGGGGGGGGGGGGGGGGGCAAAGTTACTCATCTCCATCCTCCCATTATTCGTTTCATTTTGCAAAGCTCCTTTGCTTTTTCAGGGGGAGAAGGACAGAGCAAGCAGAAGTTGTCTACTTTGTTTTACGTCTGTGTGTGTGATTTAATTTTTATTGTGTGAATACTGTGGGAGTTGACGATTTTCATCTTGGCTTCTTAGGTTACTTAGGAGGTCTGCGTTGCAGGCAGCAATGTCAACATTAATTCCTCACTTAGTGCTTGCTAGGGACACAACAGCTATATTACTTAGCTTGCAAAGATTGTTTTTCAGGCCTTCCACAATAATGTTGCTGTCTAATTCGCAATGCTGCAGCCTCCGTGGTGTTCATGTTTGTTTTACAGTTGTCTTGAAGAGTGGTCTGTACAAGGGACAGATGCCCCTTGTGGAGCGGAATAAGAGGTAAACATGAAAGTTTGTGTGCAGACCTACTCCACGCTCTATAAATCATACTAGTCCAGCTAAATAATGTCAGAGTGGAAAAACAAAGATTACACCAAAAACCTTTTATCGTATCAGTTTGTACACACACAAAACACAAACACCACAGCAGCACACACACACACACACACACACACCCACACACACACCACACACCACACACACACAAACCTACACACACCACACACACCCACAACACACACACCACACAACACCACACAACCACACACACCCACACACAGTAATAATGTAAAGAAATGAGATACTCAATAAAAAAACAGAAGCAAAGGTGGTGAAAGCGTTAGGAAGTGCTAATAACAGTGGAATCACTACAAGGTTCTTTTCTTGCATTGGCCTCAAAGCTAGACCACTTTTGGCCAAACCAGAGAATGAGAGTGACCTGATTATGGAGCAGGTTCGGAGCGCGGGTTTCAAGTGTAACCTGTGTAAACATGCCTGCTGGGCTATAGGTTTAAATAGATTGTTAGTATGATATTGGATTGGAGAACTCGGTAGAAGAGCATGCACATTTCTTCTCGCTCAAGTCTCCAGTCTTTTGGACAGTTCTTGTATCTCAGTAGAGGAGAAGCTAAAGACTACGCACAAAATTGAGGTCTGTCACTAAGTGGTAATACTGCATGACCCCGTATATTACTTTCTTGTCTCAGAGGGACAGACATCTGTAACCTGCAACTGTCTGGAACCTTAATAGAAAACACAAACTATAGAAATCATTTTTTTTACGTGCAAATAGTAAAGTACATTCTGTATGGCATGGAATAACACAACAAACAATAGACATTGTGCTTTATTTTGTGTGACTTCCTATTTAGTTGTTTAACTGGACTAATTAACCATGGATACCATATATTGGAATACATGTATTACACTCTACATTAATAACAATCAGGTCACAGGTCATGGTTATAGTCTAAAACTGTATTTGATGCAGTTGCAGACGGGAAACTTAGAAATTCAGAAACAGGAAAATAGAAATCCGATCAGATTACAGGACACAGGCTAGAAGAACACTGCTAAAATAAAGACAACAGAGCACTGCATGACAGGCAGAGAGATAGCAATCTTCCAGCTCTAGTGTACAGCGTGGGTTAGTATCCCGAGACCGGTCTTGGTTCTCATTTTGAAGGTCGTAGTCTCATCTGGAATGACTGCATTTTTTACTGTCTGGATAAAGAAAGAATACTTATTTTATTTGAAAGACCGGTCAAGACCTCAACTGCAGGATTTTCGCTACTTGTGTGCATGTCTGATTAAGGCCTATTGTACGTAAACCCCCTCTACCTGCACCTTTAACATCCAAGGAAATGAACGCGGGAGACCGGAGAAGAAGCTCTGGCTGTCTCAAATTGGTGTTGACCTCAGTCCGGCCCTGCCTTCGGTCTTGGTCTTGACACCGTGTCAAACCCCCTCACGTTCGGTCTCGAGACACTGGCCTTGGTGAGAACAGAGGTGGGTAGAGTAGCCAAAAATGTATCAAGTAAAAGTGACGGTTCTTCAGAATAATTCTATTGGGGAATCAACGTAAAAAGTCAGTCATCCAACTAATTACTTGGAGAAGAGTAAAAAAGTGCTTGATGAAAAACAAACTACTCAAGAGTGAGTAACTGTTGAGTACGTCTGATTTATTATTTAGTAACACAAGCATCCAAGCAGACCGACAAAAATACAAAAACTCATATTTAGGCAAATATAGTCATCCACTCAATAAAATAAATTAAAATGTATTTATAATTACAAAATGCTTACTTGAGAGACTTGTCACATTAAATTTGGATGGAAAACGGCATGTGCAAAACATACTGTAGTAATCTAAAAAGGACAAAGATCCACGATCCACAGCCAAAAACCGAAACTACCGCTACGGTTCTTAGGTTAGATGTTGAGTTGTGAACGCTCAAATGGCCATTGGTCCGACAGAGAAGCTGCCGCATGATGTAAGCTGCTGTGTCACACTTTCCTAAGGGTAAACATGCTTTCACTATGAGAGGCGGGGGGCGACGTGTTCGACGTCTTTGCTTTGGGGGGGGTGGGGGGGGGGGACGTTTGCATTCTGAAGTGTTGATTTGCTCGACTGTAAAGCTCTCTGTCCCGCTGTCATAGACATATAAAGAGATACCTCTTTTGTATGGTATGCGCTGCTGAAGCGAGAAATGATCAGTGACTGCACAACGACGGGTGATTGGGTAAGCAAAGTCAAGTGGTTAGAGCCGTCAGCGGAAGACTCTCTCCTCTCGTCAAAATAAAAACCTTACAAGGACGTACGATGGGGTAAAAACAATGAAGCGTAGTTAACGAGTACCGAGCTCATTGTAACCGAATGTATCGGAGTAAGAGTACTGTTGATTCTTCACTAATTAATCAGGTCAAGTAAAAGTATAGTGATTAAAACATCCTAGAAGTACAAATTTTTTCAAAAACTACTAAAGTAAATGTAACGGAGTAAATGTAACTCGTTATACACACCTGTGGTGATGACTTGGTCTCGGGTTAAACTTGTCTCGACAACAAAACACTGGTGTAAAGCTTGTTGATAGCATGCTAACATACTAACGCACAGCAGACAGGTACCTGCTGATCTGTCTTCTGAAAACATGTGACCATCAATGTGTGACTTTGGTACATCGACATGGAGGTAATGTCCATTTCACTCTCTCAGTGTTGCAGGTGCACCACAATTTCTACCGAACAGAACAGACATGGTCCTACTAGTAGAGTTTTGGTTGGGTTAACTGCTTTTGTTCAGGAAACGAATTCTTATGGTAATGTTAAGTGGAAAAGGAAGAAAAAAAACTAGTCAGCTTGGATGCCCTGGAGGCAGATGTGAGTCCGGCTTCTTTGCTACTGCAGGAACATGATTTTGATATGGCCAGTCTGGTATATGGTTGTGTGTGTGTGTGTGTGTGTGTGTTGGTGTGGGGTGTGTGAACACACTTTCAGACCTTATTAGGTTGTACTGGGGTGAGCTTAAAACACCACTCGAGATTGGCAGCGGCTCCACTTTCTCTTTCAGTCTACCCTGCGTCTCTTTCTATATTCCTGTCTTGTCGTTCTTTCTGTTTGCTGTCTCTTACTCTCGTCTCTGGGGCGCTCTTTTCTCTCTCCCTCTCCCTTCTCTCTCTCTGTGGTTTGAGGTAATGCAACAATTGTTTCATGGTTGATCTGCAAAATAGGGGGCTTTAAAGTGATCTTTCACATCTGGTTTCCGGGGTGTCAAACTGTATCATTTATGCGGTGTGTGGGTAACTTTTAATGACAACTCACTAAAGCAAACTGTGTCCTATGTAACTTTGAACCTTACGTAAGTGCAATCAAGTGCTAAATGTACCTTATGCGTTTTTGGACCATAGTTAGCGTTACAGAGTGAATGTTTTATGAGTTGGTCCCGTTTTTGTTTGGATTGTGCTCGATCACATAATTGCTATTTATTCCCAGAACATTGCACTAATGACAGTTGGTGGGCCCAACTATGTGCCTAACACACAGAAAGGATGAAATCACACACTATTTTTTCTGTCTGCTTCTACATTTATAAATTTTATCTAATATTTTTTCAGCATACTTCTCACGTCTCTTGCTAGCAAAACACATTAAAAGCTGTGAGTCTGAGGTATGTGCTTTGAGAGAGAGAGAGTGTGCCTACTCGTGAGCTGTGTTTAGATCAAAGGAATAACATGGACCACTTTCAGAGGGATTTATCTCTAAAAGGGTTTGTTATCGTAGTGACGTGAACCCAAAAATAATTACAGGAAGAAAGGTAGACAGAAAGTGGATACTATCAGAGTGGGCTATGATAACAAGACTATTCAGTTTCAGTAAGAAAGATGGATCCTGGTTCCAACATTTCTGAGAGAGAGAAGAGATAATAGTATCGCAAATTGGTGCAAATGGACACGCACAGCTTGTGTGGGGTTTGGGTGTTGTGTCGTGTGCGGGGCGTTATGGTGTGTGCGAGCTATGGGAGATCTTCTTTTGTAATTATATCAGTTGATGTTTATGGGGCAAAATTATTAAAGAGGACTGAAAAAAAGGACATGTGAGCAAAGCGTAGCTCAGAGTGACACACACACCCACAGGGGGATGGTGCACCACACCATTGTGGGCTGCACCTGGACGGTTAAGAACAGGTAGATGGGACTAGGGGACCTGACGGGGAAAGTTTGTGTTCAGAGATGGTGGTTGGTGTGTGTGTGTGTGGTGTGTGTGTGTGTGTGTGTGGGTGTGTGTGGTACTACTTCAGAAAATCTGCAGCAATGACGCACTAAAGAAACCCTAACAACCAGTAGTAGTACACACACACACACACACACCACAACACACACACACACACACACACACACACACACACAATGGAAAAAAAACAATACACAAATTACACAATATTAAGTGGCCCATAATATGAAAAATCACTTTTTTGGGGGTTCTTTTCTGGTGTTCCCACGCATACAAAATTCGGGGGAAAAAAACACAAACAAAACATTATGCTGTTTTGAGGGTTTTTAAAAAAAGGGGGGGGGGAATACAGGTTTCTGATGCCTTTGTAGAGTCAGTCTCCGGGTGAGCTGTTCAAAATATACACGTCTTTCTGGTCACTAGCTGAGACGACGGTGGCTACAAATAGCATGCAAGTGTAGCATGCTAGAAGTCTCAATGGCAAACACATGATACAAACACACACTAGTTCACATTAATCTACAAAAGAACTACTAATTACTTCTGTCCTGTCTGCAGATGTTCCACAAGTGTGCCCTCGTTTAGGAAAGGTTTCCCAGCCATCATGCCTGTACGACCAAAGTTGGAGAAAGAATTATCTAGATGATGTGACCTTACCGTGTTTCTGCAGTCAAACTGTCACATAAAGTAAACTGTATATGTGATCATGTCTATGTTGACTGTGTTCTCAACCGTGGTTAATGGTTAATGGCAGACATGACCCCCCCCCCCTCCTTTGGTGAAGTGGGTTATAAAGGAGATTCTGTTCATCAGTGTCACCAATTCTGCAAGTTTTATGCACATCGGTCAGTTCCAATAGAATTGGAACAGTATGTCAGTCTTTGTTGTTATTTTGCTTTACCCAGCCATCTATTGCATGTTGTGTGAGTTTCATTACGGGTTCCTCATTAAAGTTTTTACGGAGGGCGGAGTATGTACTATCCGAAGTGAGAGACCAAGACAAAGCGGTCTCGTAGGCTCTACAAAGTGTAAGCTCTTGATAATTAGTGCTACTGAACTATATAGATTAAAATGACTTGAATTTGGAATTAACAATCCCAATTTTCAGATTAAAACCTGCACCTTGCAGGCTTCATTTGAGCCTACCAAGAGGTCTAATCGACTTAATGTAGGTTTGCCACCTAAAGATGTACTGGAGAAGCAGGAGCCCAAAGTAGTGGCATGGAGCCCAAAATGCAATTTGAGCAAATGCAGCTCTCTATTGCGAATAATCAAAACTTCTCAGCTGTAAAGACAGAAACAAAACAAGGTTCCACAGCACAAATGGACAACAATGGTAATTTCGCTTTGGCTTCTCTCCACTGAGCTACACAGGCGACGGAACCACAATTAAACGTCAAATATATAATATGGAGGGCATTACACGTCTTGAACCAGTGAAGCTGTGCTAAGTTGTGTATGGTCCTGTTGTATTGTACATCCAAATAGAGGGGGGGGGGGGGGGGAGAGAAAAGAGAGAGAGATCGAGAAGAGAACAAAAGAGAAAATGGTCCTAAGGGAATGAATGTACAAGCTGCTACTGCAAGCGGAGCAGAATCATGCAACACATGCCACAAAGACACACACCCGTGCACACAATAGTGGAGATTCCTTATGAAGCAAAGAGCACAGAAGACAGGGGGGGAGACAGAACAAAGAGAAAAGACAGCGTGAAGGGAGAGACAGGGACCGAATTAAAAGAGAAAACTGTTGTTATCCTTCTCAAGCATGCCCCATATCAAGTATGCATGGCAGTGTGAGTGTGTTGTTGAGTGTATATAAGTTTGAGGGTGGAACGGGCGCGTTCCACTGAGAGAAGTTTAAAGTTAAATGTCAATGTCCATTCTTGTCACCACATGCCACACGCACGCCATGTGGTGCGCGCGCACATGCACACGCACCGCGCCACACACACCCACACACCCACACACACAAAAAACACACACACACACACACACACACACACACCCACACACACACACACACTTGCTGCGATGGCACAGTCTGCTGCGCGCGTACTCCACGGCCAAGCTCCAATCTTGCTTCCTTTCCAATAGGGCCCCCTTGGGACCGCCAAGTTTGCCATGGCACTTGCTCGCGGTAATAACACACACCTCCATACACATTATTAGTGTCTTTCTCTTGTCTCCTATCTTTACACCACACACACACACACACAACACACTACACCACATCAACACACACGGTTGATTAAAGTGTCAAAAACTGGTTGTGCTGGTCTGTGTTGTGTGTGTAGTTGTACATTGGGCCCTCGATTGTGGCGTGGTCGACTTTCTGATTATGTGATATGGATCCGAAATTATGCCTGGAACACGTAGCGCGTTATATAATCGTACTTTCTCATTGCAGGGAATATTGTTGACGAGGTATGCGCTGCTATGAGATTCCCAATTTTTCAAAAACCACAACTTGTCCAAATGTAACCACACACAGTCACATCCAGGATGGGACCTGTGTCAGAACGATGAGATGATTGGCAGGGCAACTGCACTAAGCAAAGAAATGCAGTATGGAACACAGATTGGATATTACCGTCGTCTTATCATTAACAATGTTTAGCCATTGTTTTGGCAGGGAGGTGTGCACTGACGCTCATTAAAGTGACAATATAACGGGAATTCGTTTTCATTTTTTTTAACCTTGTAGAAGTGTGATACAATTACATCTGTGTATTAAGCACTCCCCGATCTCCGAGGACTTTAATGGTAATGAGAGACGCATTCCTAAACTACGCTTTATCACTGACATTATGTAATGTCAGTGAGACTTAAAAAAGACAAGACAGAGAACGCAAAAAGAACAAAGTAGAAACATAAACTTCTCTCAACTCATATGTTTACAGATGTACAGTTACTCTTCTTAGTGTTTTCCTTCGCGGAGGGGTTTTTTTTCATTATATGCCTAAAATACTATGATGATCCAAACTGAATAAAGTATTTCTAGTCATGTATATTAAGTAATTTTATGAGAAGCGTGTTTTATATTAACGATTCATTTTCCTTATCTGTCAAACTACAGCTCATTTCACACTAAAAATAAAAAAGGCTGTGATTTGTTGAAAGAACTTAAGATTGAAAAGAAGAGTATGATGGAAGGAACAAAGGAGAGCCGGAGACGAAGAAGGGAAAGCAAGCAGGGTTTTCAAAGTAACTATTGGTGGAGGGGTCAGTATGGACAGTTTAATCTAACACAACTCAGTTCCGATATGTTACACAAGTGCTGCAGAATGGTGTACCCCAACTGATTTCTGATGGTGTGTGTGTGTGTGTGTCGTGGGTGTTGTGTGTGTGTGGTGTGTTGTGTTGTGTGTGTGGTGTGTGTGTCTTGTGTGTGTGCTGTTGTGCTAGCGCTGGCTGTTGACGGGATTGTCTTGTTGCGCAAAATTATCATCTGGCCGTCAAGTATTGGTTCCTGTGTGAACAAAAACAGGAAGCCATGCACATCGCATAAACACACTACGGTATGTCAACCACGCAACACAACACACCCGCGCACGGACACACACAGCCTGTAGTGAATGCTCCAAATAAACAAAGCGAAGAGAGACAGAGAAAAAGAGAGAAAGAGAGAGAGAGAGAGAGAGAGAGAGAGAGAGAGAGAGAGAGAGAGAGAGAAAAGCACTGAGGGACTGGGTGTGCAAGCCATGGCAGAAAAACACTGAGAAATATAAAAAGAACACACACATGCACACACAGACTTCCAGTAGTGTGTGTGTAAGTTGATTGTAACAGTAATTGATGTAAACGTCTAAATTACAGCTAGGAGCTAAAATAACCACTGTATTTTACCGTTGCCATGTCGACATGATGAAAAACACCTGGTTGGTTCACTGGCGGAGAGAGTGGAACATCTGTGTCATGGATGCCCAACTGAACCAATGAAAAGTCTGTGTGTGTAAGCGACATTTGTCTGAACCAATGAAATAACTAATTGGAAAGAAAAGACATCTGAATAGACCGCATGTTAGGCTCAAGTCAAACTAATCAAATCATATTACATGATACTATGAGATTTAAACTACTGCATTTATGTGTAAATGCCTTTCAGATCCAGATTCGATCAAGGGACTGGTTAAAAAACTGAATACTTTGCGTGGCTTTTCCTACTTTGGCGCCAGATTGGTCCGGATTGTCAGAAATGGGACAATTAATTTCAGTGCCTGTAAATTTTAGACAATCACAGGAACGTCTCTTTTAATACTTCACTGATCCCAGAAGGAGGAACTCCTGGTCCTTGTGGGTCCTCTCCACAGGAAGGTCAGACTGCAGGGTCAGCTACCCAGCAGCAGCCCTGGGGCAAAATAATGGTTCAATGTCTTGCTCAAGGACACTTGAGCTGGGATGATACATCAGGCATAGGGGATTGAGCTTTTAGATAAGGGACATATGACATTGTATATACTACAAAAAATAACCACACTACCAAATCATGGGATTTTAAAGTCAATTTAGTGTACTTTTCTATGACAGATGACTAACTTTACACTTTCGGAAGTGGTGCAATGCGGTAAGAATTCATGTTTCCGAAGAAGGTTGAAAAGGAACGCTTGACTTTTTAATGCATTTCAAACCCAAGTCGGAATCAGTCAATCAGACAATTCAAAGCACACTTGAAAGGAGAATTAAGATCCAAACATGAGCCAAGATACGCAAATACGCTAATTGTTGATTATTATGAGCCCAAAAATGCCAAGCTGTCACCGTCCTAGTATGTATGTTGTCATCTGTAATATGCGTGGGTAAGCGTGGCATGTGTGGAATAGCCAAAATGGGTTTAAATGTGGTTAAAATAGTGTAATTTGTTTATTCTAGCCAAATGTAATATTCCTTGGAGACAATGAGACTGCTGTGGACTGTCACACAGTACAAAGCCACACATGGGTCATCATTACTGACACACACACACACACACACACACACACACACACACACACACACA
>NC_045746.1:13277575-13278528 GCF_008692095.1 Etheostoma spectabile
CACACACACACACACACACACACACACACACACACACACACACACACTTATCAAGAACATACACACATAACACTCCCATGCTCACACACAAGCTTATCCCCTAGTATTTTCACAGACAGACACACGCAGGTCAATATTACAGCCAACAGGTTGTCTGATTATGTTTCTGTTACACTAAACACAGCCTGGACTTTATACACTAGGGACATTACCACACATACACACACGCACGCACACTTTTTTTCCAGCATGGCTGTGTTTATTTGAGTCTGTGTCCTGATGGGAAATGTGACTGCTACAAAAAACAAACCGAACGGCCCAGAACAGACAACTCTGTCTGAGTGTGTGTATGGGTGTGGAAAGAGAGAGAGAGGAAGAGCAGTTTGGTGAATATCAGTACGTCTTCCCCTTTTCCAACACACATTCACACACACACAAACAAACTGCAAACTAGAAAGAATAAAGACAGCACTTTTTATATTTTCCATAAGGGACTGTATACAGAACGCTAACCAGCTTTAGCAGAGCATCCCCATGTATGAGCTCCATTTATAAGGATGTCTGCAGAAAATGCTCCTTTAAGCTCAGACCGCCCACAACTATACTGCTGTATTGATGTTTAATGGCTGCTGGAGCAGTCAATATCCATCAGTCAGTGGCATACACCTTGCCTGCATTGTCAAGTCTGTCTAAGCTAAATTTTCCACATCAGCAAATTAAGAAATAAAACCACTAAGGCCAAAATGACTCTCAATGATGAATAAGTAGCATTTTTGTTATACTGTCTGCATTATGAAATGGTCTGAAAAGTTTCAGTTCAGTTTAATTTAATCAACACATACACAAAAACTGGGACCGCAAAAGAATAATGGCAAAAAGGTCCAGGAAATAGAAAGGAATTATTCAGATAACATAGCAGTTCACTTAAGACACACACACACACACACACACAC